>NC_135826.1:12386546-12394046 GCF_964213995.1 Mustelus asterias | reverse complement strand
AAAAAGGGCGGTCCCCAAAATAGAAGGGAAGCGCCCGAAACAAAAAGCAAATTAGAAAGGAAACTTAAAACATCAAATGAAAATGTGATTAAGCAGGTCAGTAATGCACCCAGCCCCTGCGGTGCCCCACAGGCACGGAGTGTTGCAGACGCCCACACCCAGGATTTGTAAATGTCCAGGCCAATCAGCTCCAGGAAATGGGCTCATCATCCAATAGGTACAGCGAGCGATCTCCGAAAGGTTGAAGGCCAATGGGAGGCCTTCTACTACTCACCCATTGGCAGCCTCACAAACCAAGGTGGGAGCTACAGATTATTAATGAAGAGCGTGAAAGATGTCTTCTCAACATGGAGACGCCCACCGAAGGAACAGGTTAAATTTTCCAACTTTAGAATAGCCACAGCTGTCTGGCCATGACTGTGGAGGGACAATGCTCTCATGGGACAGCCAACAGCTACAGCTATGGCCCAGCAGCCACTTTAGCTGGAGAGTGGGGGGTCTCGCTCACGTGACCCAACTCACTATCCATCACTTCCCGCCCAGAGCTCACAATGTTGACATGGACTTGGTCCCGATAGACTGAGAATCTCAGTGGCACAGATATCATAGAAACCTTAAATGTAGAAGGAGGCCATTCAGCCCATTAGGTCTGCACCGACTCTTCGACAGAGCATCCCACCCAGGCCCTATCACATTTACCATGACTAATCCCCACAACCCACATGTTCTGGGACATTAAGAGGCAATTTAACATGGCCAATCCACCTAATGGGATACTAAGGAGTACTTTAACATGAGCAATGCACCTAATCTACACATCGTTGGATTGTGGGAGGAAACTGGAGCACCCAGAGGAAACCCATGCAGACACGGGGAGAACGTGCAAACTCCACACAATGACCCAAGATCGGAATTGAACCGGGGTCCCTGGCACTTTGAGGCAGCAGTGCTAACCAGTGTGCCACTGTTCCACCCTGATAATGGCATGACCCACAGGCTGCCCTTGAAAATGGCTCACATTCAGAATAGGGGGGCAGGGATCCAACACAATCTGCGTGCCTTGAATCCCAGCTTCTACTTATTTGAAAATACAGCCCCACGTCTCTCTTTCTCTTTGCCAATGTCTCTTGTTGTTTACCTGCAACAGTAATAACTGGCAACTTTAATGCATCCAAATGTCCTCAGGCACTTTATGGGTGTGCAATCAGACAGAATTTGATATTGAACCACGTAAGGAGATATTAGGATACCTAGGCACAAACTTCTCCAAACAAGTGGGATTTAATGAACACTTTCAAGGAGAAGGTGAATGTAAAGAGGATTTGAAGAAGATTCCAGACCTTCGGGCCTTGGGAGATGAAAGCATGCTCACCAAATACAGAACAATTAGAAAAGGAATGTAGAAGAAATCGGAATTTGATTTGCTTTGATTTGATTTATTGTCACATGTATTAGTTTCCAGTGAGAAGTATTGTTTCTTACGCGCTATACAAACAAAGCATACCGTTCATAGAGAAGGAAAGGAGAGGGTGCAGAATGTAGTGTTACAGTCATAGCTAGGGTGCAGAGAAAGATCAATTTAATACGAGGTAGGTCCATTCAAAAGTCTGATGGCAACAGGGAAGAAGCTGTCCTTGAGTCAGTTGGAAGCTGTCCTTGAGTCGGTTGGTACGTGACTTCAGACTTTTGTATCTTTTTCCCGACGGAAGAAGGTGGAAGAGAGAACGTCTGGGGTGCGTGGGGTCCTTGATTATGCTGGCTGTGTGTGCAAGTAAAATGGAGGATTGTTAAGGCCAGAGGAAGTGACAGAGATATGTAGGATAATGCATTGTTCATTTTACTCGTTAAATGATTAACATTAAATAGCACACCATCAAATTGTCATGGGAAGTGGTGGCGTAGTGGTGTTGTCACTGGACTAGTATTCTACAGACTCAGGGTAATCCTCTGGGTACCCAGGTTCAAAACCCACCACGGCAGATGGTGAAATTTGAAATCAATACAAACCTGGAATTTAAAAGTGATGGCCATGAAGTAATTGTTGATTGTCATACAATTTCACTAATGGCCTTTAGGGAAGGAAATCTGCCACCCTTACCTGGTCGGCCAGCATGTGACTCCGGATCTACACCAATATGGTTGACTCTCAACTGCCCTCCGAAATGCCAGTTCAAGGGCAATTGCACATGGGCAAACAATGCTGGCCCTGTCAGCAACTGCCATGAATTAATAAAAAAAGATGCCAAAGGAGAACCACATGTATTATTCATTATATTACATACATTTGTCCCACTCCCTACGTGACACTTTTCTGTTACAACTCAGTGTAAATTTACTCATTAGGAATGCCACAGATGACCTGTTAGTAACGGCAAAAAATAATGCAGTCAAATGCTAAATAAAATCCTTTGTACTTTTGCTATGAATTTGTGGCCTACAGGAAAATCGGTTAGCAATAAAATTAACAATATCTTCATGCTAATGTTTCGTGCATTTAAACAGAGATACGGGATGAAACTCTATTAAACATAGCAACGAAGGGTGTACCTAAATAGACAGTGGTACCAAGACAAATCAGAGTCAGAAGGTTAGAACTGAGAAAGATATACCTTGAGGGAGTGGCAGCTAAATAGAGCTCGGAGCCAAAGCAGCGCTGAGTACAGATCAGTCTAAAACAAGGTCGCCCTTAACTCACACTGAGAGGAAAAAGGCATTGAAACATTGAGGAATTGGGGCCAGAATGATAATTCTAATAATCATCACCCCAACCGGGCAATAATGGCCTCTTTTGTGAATCATTCACAGGTGTCCTCCTTCCCAGTAAAGGCAGAATGGCCAGAGGGAGAAGAACTGTATTCTAACAAGAGTCTCATAAAAGATTTACAGATGCCAGTTAGAGCTTGCCAATTAAAGCAACACTTTCCGTCTTAAGAATTTTTTGGCGGCTTAAATCGGCTTCAAGGAGATTTGCAGGTTGGACCTACCTCAGGCCTCACCCTAGATCTCCTGCCCTGGCTTTGCACCTCATTTAGATTCATAAGAATTTGCTCCTTGTGATACACTGGGTTCTTATTCCCTCTGACATTAAATGTGAAGATGTTTGCCTTTAGCAAACACAAAAATACTATTAATCCATTGCTTATATGAAGTGAATCCAATGCGGCCTTTTAATGATTTGGAGCGGGCACAGGATTCAAGCATAATCATTAAAAGAAGTCTGTAAATATCTTTTTGTAACCTTTATGTAGCTGTGTTGACAGTTGTTGATGCTACGCCTCAGTGTCAGAGAGAATGATGTTGATCTTCTATTTGCTTCCTCTATAATTATCAACCAAGCAGGCGCCGGTCTATTTAATCTCACCGAGTGCCAAATTTAACACAAGAACAGAGAAGGAGAGCAGTCACACTAGTTTAGTTCAACAACGGCTCATCAAACCTGTTACAAAGTCACATGGACCAGGCGCGGCACCGTGTGCTGGAAGAGCTAATCTTGATGAGGGCGATTGTTGGGCAACTTGAGTTCCATAGAATCCCGACGGTGCAGAAGGAGGCCATTCGACCCATCGATTCTGCACCGACTCTCAGGAAGAGCATCTTACCTACCCACGCTATCCCTGTAATCCTGCACCTTTACAATGGTCAATCCACCGAACCTACGCATCTTTGGATTGTGGGAGGAAACCAGGGCACCCAGAGGAAACCCACGCAGACATGAGGAGAATGTGCAAACTCCACACAGACAGTTACCTAAGGCTGGAATGGAACCCGGGTCTCTGTTACTGTGAGGTAGCAGTGCTAACCACTGTGCCGCTCCTTCAGGCCTTTCTGAGTGAGGAAGATACACCAACACGGAATTCTCTTCCTAAACTTCTGCACCTCTCCAGCTCTCCCTCCTCGAGCACGTTGCTCCTGTTTGATCACCTGCCCTGATATTTCTTTACGTGATTCAGTCTTGAGTTCTGTCTGGTGATGTAAAGAGCCTTGGGATAACTTAATGATGTTTAATGTGTTACAAAAGTGTGAGCTGTTGTTATTTCCCATCCTATTGGGTACCTATTCTTCTGGAAAGTACGTGTACATTGGAACAGGACTAAATGCAATCGTGATGGGTCACCTTTCCCCCAATGCCAGCCCTCCCTCTTAACTAAACCTAAGAAGCCTGTTGCCACAGCACAGGGCTGCTTTTGCCAATTTGAGACATCTGCCTGCCACTCTCCGGCTTTTGAGGGGCAGCCTCTGGATCGGGAGAGGGAGCCCAATGCTACGAGAGAGCAAAATCCTGATGATTCTGCAGAAAAACTATCACTGAGAGACCAGAAGAAGTATATGGGGACTTTACCGTACAGAAGAGGGAAAGAGAAAATCCTTTTTTAATCCATCGGCCAAGACTGAAGTTGAATAGTTGGACAGGAAGCCTGTACGTCGCTTAGGAAACCTCAGAGCCTACCCACCACATTTTACCTGCCGACCCTCAGATGGAAGGGAAATGGGCTAAAACCAAAACCTTGTGCCTCCTGGGGCATTTTGTGACCTGTCTGGGTCAGAGGGTTGGCCACAGTGCGTACATATTCCACTGACAGTTACTGAGCATCGATCAGGAAGTGAAAAGTTTTGCTGCTGGCTCTTTGTTTTCGCTTGCTACTGAGATCATTTCGGGTAATGGAAGTCAGCAGGCCACCTCAACCTCAGCTCTGGGATCCTGAGGATATACCTCGGTGTAGCGTGAGGCTGAGGAAGATTCAGAAACTGTAGGCACTTAGTGGGCACAGGTGAACATAGGCACTAATGTAGATAAGTCACCAT
This sequence comes from Mustelus asterias, assembly GCF_964213995.1. NCBI lineage: Eukaryota > Metazoa > Chordata > Chondrichthyes > Carcharhiniformes > Triakidae > Mustelus > Mustelus asterias. The sequence continues at coordinate 12,389,243 of NC_135826.1, read as the reverse complement.
TGTACTGAATGTTTTACATTAAACGTAACCTTTTTCAGCCAGATAACCTCCACATATATCCGTGTCCGTTCATGACACCAAATGTGGGGAACCACCGTGTTCACCCGGCACCCCATCCCTGTGGAGTGTGAGAATTCAGCCTCTGATCTTCGGGTAAGCGTTCTCCAAGGCGGCCTTCACGACACACGACAGCGCAGAGTCGCTGAGCAGAAACTGATAGCCAAGTTCCGCACACATGAGGACGGCCTAAACCGGAATGTTGGGTTTATGTCACATTATCAGTAACCCCCACAGCTTGCCTCCTGGACTTGCTGGCTGTCCTGTCTGGAGACAATACACATCTGTTTAACCTGTGCTTAATGCTCCCTCCACTCACATTGTCTATCATTAAGACCTGGTTGGCTGTAGAGATTCGCATTCTAATCAGTATTCTGTAACTTGATTTTGTGTCTCTGTGCCCTGTTTGAGAGCAGATTTCAACTCCATCTGACAAAGGAGCAGCGCTCCGAATGCTAATGGTATTTGCTACCAAATAAACCTGTTGGACTTTAACCTGGTGTTGTGAGACTTCTTACTGAGTGTGAAAATGGCAGTGCTATGCTTTTTAAAAAGCATTTAGACAACTACATGGGTAAAATGGGTATAGAGGGATATGGGCCAAACACGGGTGATTGGGACTTGCTTTGTGGTTTAAAAAAAGGGGGGCACGGACAAGTTGGGCTGAAGGGCCTGTTTCCACGCTATAAACCTCTATAACTCTATGACCGGTGATACAGTAAGGAGGCTTTGCTGCTGGCATGACCATTCCCTTCCTCCCCACCTCCACTGCCCCTCCCCAACTCCCCCCCCTCCCCCCCCGCCCCCCCCCCCCCCCCGCCCACCCAAGCACATCTCCCCAACCCCATTCATGGAAGGGTAAATCCCCGAAGTGAGACGCTATGAGGCTATCCCCAGCGAGTCGACCCAGCCAAGCCCAGGCCATTGACCATTTTTCCGCCTCCTTCCTCTGTGTGGTCACCTTCAGCGCCTTCCTCGACATCCTCCTCGTCCAAAGAGATATGGCGCTCCTCCATCTCCTCCAGGTCCAGATGCTCTCCCCTCCTCAGCGCCAAGTTGTGGAGAGCAAAGCAGACTAACACTGATGCAGCAGACTCTCTGGGGGCTGCATTGTAGGGCATCCCTGACCAGTCCAGACACTGGTACCACATTTTCAGCAGACCAATCGCCTGCTCGACCCGCATGCCCATTGCAGAGTCTCCGCTGGTGTTTGTGGCTTCCGCACTGGCATCATCAGCCAGTGGGTACCCCTTGTACCCGAGGAGCAATCCCTCCAGCCACTTCTCTCCCTCAGAGATGGCTGGGACCTGACAGCGCCCCAAGATATAGCTGCCATGGACACTCCCTGGGAAATAACTCACACCTGCATGAAGCGCATCGTGTGGTCACAGGTGAGCTGCACATTGAGGGAATGGAATGGAATTCCTTGTGATTCATGAATGGTTCATGAATGGCGCCTCATGGCTCCCTGGAGTGCACAGGACCACGTGTGTGCACCTGGCATCTTGGCTCATTGATTGATATATATGTGAGCCTTCGCAGAGAAACCTCCTGGAAGCAGTCGTGGGTGACTGACTGGAAGATGTCACACAGGTTGCCTGTGCTGCCCTGAAATGAACCACTCACATAGAAATTCAGAGCGTTGTGAATTACCTTTTGGGATAAAGGGCAATGGCAGCACACTCAGTCGGTGCCTCAACACCATCCCTCACTCCCTCCACTCTGACACTATAGCCACATCTTCACATTGCTCCCTGTCAGCTCCAGCAAAATGCACTGTGTGGACCCACCAGGGTCTCAGTGATGCCAAATGCCCACATTCCCCCAGCCAAGTCTCCCCAAAGAAACCTGGCATCACATTAGAGGGCAGTCGAATGGCTGCATGTAACCAGTATTTGCATTGGGGGACCTCGCCAACAAACCCTGTCATGCCCTCGATTGGAGTGCAGGATGATAGCCATCACCATCACGTCTTGCATAGGGGTTCACATCAGCATTATCTGTGTGATGTTACAGCCTTTCCGGGAATGTCAGCTCACAGCCTGGGACATCACCTTGCAAAGGGTTCAAAGGTGGCCTCCACTAAGTGGCTGGGCTGTTTGGCTGCACAGCATTTACTAACATAGCCGCTAGTGAGGGGAGGCCGGGGTGGCTGTGCAGCCCAGTGTCTTCCTCTTGTAGCGGACATGGCACAGCTGAATGGTGCGAGACCAGCAATGAGCGTGAACAGCGCATTCCTACAGGGCGCCCTGTTTCTCCCAGCTCACAGGAGGTGCAGAGCTGAGCCAGCCTTCCATGACCCATTGAGATCGACCATCACACACAAGCCCCCCTGACAATGGGTTTGGGACTGCCGGCAGCCTCTCCCCTTTGTCCTCACACTACTGCCTGAGTGTGGATTCCAGTGACACCGCAGTCATCCTCCCCCGAGTGCGAGGCCCTTCAGCCCACGTGAGGGGAGACGCAGCCCATTCCTCAATCCCCCCTCTGCTCGGACAGCCCGGCCTGTCATGGGACCCCACCCGGGTAACTCACGGTCATCCCCAGGTTCTGAGCCTCTTGTTTTCAAGCCCTCCTGCCCTCTGGCCAGCCCCCACGAGGGAAGGGCCCTTCCCCTCCCTCAGCTGCGATATGCACAGG
>NC_135826.1:12303387-12386346 GCF_964213995.1 Mustelus asterias | reverse complement strand
ACAGGAACCCAGAAGAAACACAAGGGAAGTGCTGTTTGCATCCCAGCCCTCACAAACCCTTTCAAACAAGAACTGCCCTGACATGAAGAGTGGATAAGGCCTGTAAGTTACCCTCTGGACTCCTCCCCATAAAATGGTGATTCTGGTACCCCAATCTCCAGCCCCAAGTTGCATTTATCTGTGTCCTCTCTGTGTCCTTCGAGTTTCTCTGGTGCCCCTTGAGCAGTGAACACTCCGGAGGGTGCTGGCTTCCTGAGCGCTCACCTTGGAAATCCCCCTCTGAGCTTATATAAACCTGTATAAATGGCATTAATGCGATACCACACCGGCGCCTGCTGAATATTGAGGTGGGGGGGGGGGGGGGGGGGGGGGGAGGTCCTGGAGTGATTGCTCGCTAATGGCACACTACTGTATTAAAATGGGCTTCCTGCGGTCCCACGATGTGTTTCACGCTACTCCGTCAGCAAGAGGGCTGGTAGATGGGAACTTGGAAACTCGTCAGCGTGAAATGCACTTTCCGAGTCTCTCTCGAATTTTGTGCGTGCCCTGCAGTTCCTGCGGACAGAGAGTGCGAGCTCAAAGTCGCGCCCCCACCAGCACCTCCCCCCCACCCCCCTCCAATCCCCACCTACCCCGCACCACCACCACCGCCCCCACTCCCACCCCAACTACCAGCTGGATGAATTGGGCAGATGATTTGACTGAGTAATTTCTGTATGGTGGCCGGCTCATATGGAAAATTTAAAGAGTGGGAGAGCGCCTGCAGTAGCCTCTCACTTTGGTATGTGAGGTCAATGTGTAACTGTCTCCATTTCGATCAGTAAACTTTCCCAAAGACTCTCATCCCATCCCCTTGTTTCTTTGCTAAAAGGGAAGATTGACATCAGGCCGACCAGAATACCTGACGGCGAGCCTCCTGCACGGACTGAGCCGAAATCAAAAGCCGCGTAATAATTTAATACATAATTGAATATCTCTGAGGCTGTGAACTGACTCAGGGCAGCTCTTAGCAGAGCCCCAAGGGGACCTGAGAGACCTCAGGAGGTTGGAAAGTACTTTATACTCAGATCTCAAAGGTGGGTTGCATGACAAGGATGGAAGCGTGCTTTTGATTTGACGTGATATGTTTAAAGTAGCTTTCTGCCACAAAACTGTCGTTGATTGCTGAAATGCTTAAAGCTTGACAATATCCATTTTTTTTCTGCACCGTTTTGTCCCTCCCTCCAGAACGTTGTGGGTTCAAGTCCTGCTCCAGAGACCTGAATCCAGGCTGACAATTGCATGCAGTATTGAGAGAGCGCTGTACCATTGGAGACGCCATTATTCAGCCAAAGGCTACATCGAGGCCTTGTTTGCCCCCGCAGATGGATGTCAAGGATCTTACGACACAATGCTGAACAATTAAGGACAGGGGAGTTAGCCCGTTGGCTTAGCCAACATTTGTCCCACAATCAATGACACGAAGAGATGATTTGCCATTTATTTGGTATTAGTGGGAGCTTGCTGTGCACAAACTGCTTGCCGCATTTCCTACGATACAATAGTGACTGCTAAAAGTACTCAGTTGGTCATAAAATGCATTGAGACAGCCTGAAATCATGTCAAGTGCTCTATAAATACAAAGGGTGTGATTTTCCAGCTGCGATCGCCTCAAGAAAACCAGATATGAACTACGGAGATCCATCAAAGATGTCAAAAGGCAGTACCAGACCAAGCTAGAGCCCCAGGCAAGTCACACTGACTCCCATTGACTATGGTAAGGTCTGCAAGACATAACAGGCTACAAGATGAAGGTGTGTAAAATTGTCGGCACCAACGCACCCCTCCCTGATGAGCTCAACGCATTCAATGCCCGTTTTGAGCAAGAGGTCAGCGAGAGCACACCCTCCATCCCAGAAGCCTCGGACGAACCTGTATCTGGGGTCAACATCGCAGACGTTACAGCAGCCTTCTTGAAAGTCAACCCATGGAAAGCGACTGGTCCGGATGGGGTATCTGGACGAGCACTCAGATCCAGAGCGCATCAGCTGGCGGGGGTATTCGCAGACATCTTTAACCTCTTTTTACAACAATCTGAGGTCCCAATCTGCTTCAAGAAGACGACCATCTTCCCGTCAACAAAGAAAAGCCAGGCATTGTGCCTTAATGACTATCGGCCGGTGGCTCTGATATCCATCATTGTGAAGTGCTTCAAAAGGCTAGTCATGGCACCAATCAATTCCAGCCTCCCAGATTGCCTGGATCCACTACAGTTCACCTATCACCGCAACAGGTCCATGGCAGAGGCCATCTCCCTGGCCCTACACTCATCCCTGGAACAAATAACAAATCAGATAACAAATACAAATCGAATGTCAGACTTCTACTTATTGACTACAGTTCAGCCTTCAACACCATCATTCCTACAAAACTAATCTCCAAACTCCATGGCCTGGGGCACGGCTCCTCCCTTTGCGGCTGGATCCTAGACTTCCTAACCCACAGTAAGGATAGGCAGCAACACCTCCTCCACAATCAACCTCAACACCGGCGCCCCACAAGGCTGTGTCCTCGACCTTTACTATATTCCTTATACACCTATGGCTGTGTGGCCAAATTCCCCTCCAGCTCGATTTTCAAGTTTGCTGACGACACCACCGTAGTGGGTCGGATCTCAAACAATGACGTGACAGAGCACAGGAATGAGATAGAGAATCTGGTGAAATGGTGCGGCAACAATAATCTCTCCCTCAATGTCAACAAAACGAAGGAGATTGTCACCAACTTCAGGAAGCATAAAGGAGAACATGCCCCTATCTACATCAATGGGGATGAAGTGGAAATGGCCAGGAGCTTCAAGTTTCTAGGTGTCCAGATGACCAACAATCTGCCCTGGTCCCTCGATGCCGACATGACCATTAAGAAAGCCAACCAACGCCTCTACTTTTTCAGGAGGCTAAGGAAATTCAGCATGTTAGCTACGACTCTCACCAACTTTTACAGATCCACCATAGAAAGCATCCTTTCTGGTTGTATCACAGCTTGGCATGGCTCCTGCTCTGCCCAAGACCGCAAGAAACTACAAAGGGTAATGAACGTAGCCCAGTCCATCACACAAACCAGCCTCCCATCTATTGACAATGGGCCCAATTTTACCAACAATCTGCGCCCGTTTTCGGACGCGAAATTGCGACTTTACCGACACCCGATTCAGGCGCAGATCCGGTCCGCGTCCGAATCGGGCAGCCCGACGATTTAAATGCATTTAAATCGATTTAATGAACCGCGTGCCCAACTCTACCACCAAATCCCACTTTACCACCGTGCGGCCCGATCCGGATCCGCGCTTTTAGCAACCTGCTAAATAAAAGTCCGAAGCGGATTTCTATTCTGCAGGGGAACCTCCGAAGCTCTCCCTGCCCTTGTGAAGTCAGTCTGCGGCCACCATCCTTCTTGACCATCCTTCTCAGGACGCCCCGATATCCAGCCCACGCCCCCCAGCAGTGGCAATCCTTCCACCCCCCTCACCCTGGCAGACCCCCCCCCGCTAACCACCCCGGCAGAACAACCCCCCTCCCCTGGAGACAGATCCCTCCGACGGAAGGCAGACCCCCCCGGCAGAGCACCCCACCCCCTGCTGACTCCCCCCACCCCCCGGGGTCAGACCCCCCTGGGAGGCAGGCCCCCCTCGGCAGACCACACCCCCAACCTGCCTCGATCGCTGGTTTCCCTCCACCATCCTTCTCGACCATCTTCAGTCCTTTGAGAGCCTGCAGCACCTTCCTGGCCACAGACTTGGAGCCACGGCTAAAGTGACCGGGCTTCACACTGTTCCGCTGGCGTCCCCCGAAGGAGGGGGGTGGGCTCAGATGGATCTCTGGTTGGGGGGGGTAGGAGGGGGCTCAGATGGATCTCTGGGGGGGGGGGGTCTGCCGTGGGGAGCCAGCCTCCCAGGGGGGTCTGTATTATTAAACTGGCCAAAAGGTAGGTGTCCTGGGTCATGTGACCTTGCTTCTCCACAAAAACTTCAGAAGGGATGTTTATCTAATGTCTGGAATAGGTGGCATAACCCAAAAGACTGAATGCACCTATATCACAACGTGAAAAGCCAGCATTCTTATAGATGAAATATATAGTCACCATAGACTTTTCTTCAACTGCAGCAATGACTGAAGTGGCCAACATCGGACCAGTTGGAAGAGAGCTGACAGCCTCCAGTGTAAAGTGCAGCAAGACATTTCAGAGTCCGGTGAATGGTGAGATTTTTATTTCAGCATCAAAGGCAAAAAAGATAATTTATTGACCGAATTCAGTTGTTCCAGATGAGACTCGATGATTTCCAGGCAGCTGGACAGAGATATTGGTACAGGATGGATTAGTGGGAGGACTGACTGACAGACTAGTCCATGGAAATCTTTCGGCACCCACTCATTATCTGTGTTTAACAACACAGATTTGTGGCATCATGGAAATATTAACAGTTACTTCTGATCAGCAAGAATGATGCAAATTGCAAATGTAGTTACATATATGCAGCTGTGTTTATTGCTTCTGAGTGGCTTGCGCAGGAACAGGTTATATTTTTAAACGAACAAATAATTGTCATTCTGAGTGAGGAATTTACTCGCAGGTATGATTTTAAGTCAAGGCATCGGGCCCTATTTTACCAAAAGTTATCGCCCGTTTTCAGGCGTGGAATCGCGGTAAAGTCGGGCGTCGGGCCTTTAACGCGATCGGCACCCGAATACGAGCAGATCGCGGCTTTACCGACGGCCAATTCGGGCGCGGGTCTGGCCCGCACCCGAATCGGGTGGCCCGACGATTTAAATGCATTAGCACTTAAATCGACTTAATGAACCGCGCGCCCAACTGTACCGCCAAATCCCACTTTACCGTCTTCTGGCCCGTTGCGGATCCGTGCTGTAAGCAACCTGCCGAATAAAAATCCGAAGCGGATTTCTATTCTGCAGGGGAACCTCCGAAGCGCTCTCTGCCCTTGTGAAGTCACCATCCTCCTCGACCATCCTTCGCAGACCCCCCCACAAACCACCCCGGCAGACCCCCACCCCCTGGATCAGACCCCCCTGGGAGGCAGCCCCCCCCCGGCAGCCCCCCCCCCCCAGCAGCCCCCCCCCCCACCCCCCCGGGATTGGACCCCCCTGGGAGGCAGGCCCCCCCCCCGGCAGACCCCACCCCCCCGGGATTGGACCCCCCTGGGAGGCAGGCCCCCCCCGGCAGACTCCCCCCGGGATCAGACCCCCTGGGAGGCAGAGGCAGAGGCAGGCCCCCCGGCAGACCACCTCTCCCCCCCCCCCCCCCGGGATCGGACCCCCTGGGAGGCAGGCCCCCCATCGGCAGAGCTCACCCCCAACCTACCTCGATCGCTGGTCTCCCTCCACCATCCATCCAACCTACAGTCCTTCGGGGGCCTGCAGCACCTTCTTGGCCTTCCGCTGGCGTCCGCCGGAGTGGGGGGGCGGGCTTAGATGGATCTCTGGTTGGGGTGGGGGGGAGGATGGACTTGGGAGAGTCTTGCAAACTGAAAATATTTCAAAATATGGATGGGGGGATATATATTTTGAAATATTTTCCCAAATTTTTGCCTGTCAGGTTTTTAGTTCCTGCGATTATAATTTTGACATTATCTTCCAAAGGGAATACCTCTAATTCTGTGCAATGTTCAGATGAAAACAAGATGAAAGAAAGGATCCAAGGCAGATCCAGAGGCAGATTAGCTGCACCCAACGTTGCCCATGCAAATCACATTCATAAGTAGGGGCACATCTGCCATGGAATGTGAGAGAAGAGTTGCCAATACAAACTTATTTTCACTATGGTTGATTTCCCAGATTTAGTAATCTCCTTGAATCTTATTTCCAACCAAGTTCCACCACAAGGACAATTCTTCCAAGCTGGCTCATGGCTACAGGGATATCAACAATCCAGTTACAGATCACAAATGTATTATACAGGTCACTAATTGCTCACTCGGACACTGTAGTTTAATTACCTTTCCAATAGATAATTAGGCAGCACAAAGAAGATGCTACATTATTTTCAGTTTGCAAGATTCTCCCAAGTCCATCCTCCCCCATCTCTGCTCTCTCTGCTGTTTTTTCCTTTCGCACCCGGACGCGCTGCTTCAGATTTTTTTTCGAACTGCGCATGCGCAGTTCAGAGTTCCGATCGTTCCAGCAGCGCTAAGCCCCGCCCACTATGCGGATCAGACCGGAGCCGGCAAAAAGCGTATGGGCGCGCTGCAAAGAGGATTCCAGGCTCGGATCTGCATTACACCCGGATCCAGCCCTTAGACTCCAAATGGCAAAATCAGGCCCTCTGTCTACACTTCCCGCTGCCTCGGAGAAGCAGCCAGCATAATTAAGGACCCCACGCACCCCGGGCATTCTCTCTTCCACCTTCTTCCGATGGGAAAAAGAGTCTGTGGACACGTACCAACCAACTCACGAACAGCTTCTTCCCTGCTGCCATTAGACTTTTGAACCTCACATTAAGTTGATCTTTCTCTCCACCCTAGCTATGACTGTAACACTACATTCTGCACTCTCTCCTTTCCTTCCCTGTGCATGGTATGCTTTGTCTGTATAGCGCGCAAGAAGCAATACTTTGCACTATAATAATACATGTAACAATAATAAATCAGATTAAATCAAAGGTCACGATTGAAGAATCTCAGCAGTTATGGTGTGACCAATGTCCCACAATAATCTGGTCCCTGATGTCTAAAAGCATGAACTTTCCAGCAGGGACCCGCTGCTGGATGATGATCAGTGAGATTAGAATTTTAGCAAAGCTTTCTGATCCCCAGCCCAGGGGCATTGAGACCAATTGTAATGCCCGTACATACCAACTTAACTGAAATCACATCAACGGGGACTGCACTCTGTAAGCTTCCAGTTTGGTAGAGCTTACATGACCCCATGCACTCATTATCCACTGAACCATCACAAGAGCCCACACTGCAATTATCCTAAAAGCCAGCTCAACATTAAAGGAGGAAGATTAATTCTCTCCAGTGAGTCTGGCTGCCAGTAATCCCACATGGCACAGTGGTACAGTGATTGGCACTGTTGCCTCATAGCACTAGGGACCCGGGTTGAAGTTCACGTGGTGAGGAGGGATGAACTGACTCCCTTTCTTTATTGAACTCTCTGTGTTGGTCGCAACAGGATCAATCTAAAAGGATCCCTTCCTTCACAGATACCATTTCCCAGTCCCCAGTCACAAGATTTATGTTTTCAAAGGAATTCTTGAGTTAAGGAAAGAGCGAGTGAGGGTGGCATGGTGGCACAGTGGTTAGCACTGCTGCCTCATAGTGCCAGGGACCTGGGTTCAATTCTGGTCTCGGGTCACTGTATGGAGTTTGCATGTTCTCCCCATGTCTGCGTGGGTTTTCTCCCATAGTCCAAAGATGAGTAGGTTAGGTGGATTGGCCGTGCTAAATTGCCCCTTATTGCCAGGGGGGTTAGCAGGGTAAATATGTGGAGTTACAGGGATAGGGTTTGGGTGGGATTATTGTCAGTGCAGGCTTGATGGGCTGAATGGCCTCCTTCTGCACTGTAGGAATTCTATGATTCCATGGCCAAATTCCCCTTTATATGTCGTATAAAAATGTGAAACAGGAAGTGTTAACACGGGACTGAGTACCGTACCACTCATAATATTATGTAAGAGAATGCATGGCCTATATCCCAGGGTCAGTGTACTGTAGGACAGAGCTGTGTGTAAAAACAAGCATGGAGGCATCTCCTAACTTGGACCTTTACTGTACCGATGTATATAGTTTCTAGTAGCTAATAAATACTTACTGTTGAATTAACGAAAACTATAAATGTTTAAATAAGAACTACCAAACTATGTCCAACATCCCCCAAGGTAACATCAGTGAATGGAACAACTCAAAATTCAAAATCAAAAAAATTTAAATCCCAGAAAACTGAAGACAGAAAAATCAAAGAAGCCCTCTGACCTGAAGAAAAGCTCAAGGAGCGAAGGCGCAGAAGGAAATTTTCAGAGGAAAGCTCCAAAGAGAGGCTTGGAAGCTGAAGGCAGAGACTAAAACCTCACTTCGGCAGAAGATTCCAGCAGAAGACTACATTGAATCCCTTGGAAGTATACCTTCGATATCCAGTGTGTGCCGTGTCAGCAAAACCTAGAAGTGGTGAACTAAAAATTTAAAATTCCTGGACAACACAAGTCCTAAACAAAGTGAAATACTGCAGTGGTCAGAAAGGGTTTGTGAAATTGTAGTCTGAGAAACCTGATTCCTGAGTTGGCGACTTAACGCCTGACGGCCGAGCTCACTGCAAACAAAGAGAAACTAACAATTATTTCAATATTAATTGTGACTGAGCAGGCAACTTAAAAATCCCAGGAAAAAATGGAATTTGATGCTTTCAAGACCCAAGACCATTGTACTAAAGCGGGGAAGATTTTTTCCAGTCAATCCAGGCATCCATTGTTAAAATAATTTAAACACTAAGATCGCAAATGCCATACTGCCTGAGCCCTCTGACAACATAAACATGGGAAAACCTTTTGTGTGGAAGCATACGGCAGTGTCATCTTGGATTTTCGTAAAGCTCTTAAAGCTAAACTTGCAATGTCAACCATGGACCAGAAATCCATTCTTCCAGATCAATTTGGGCATATCCAAGGCACTGTCCAATCACACATTTGGGAACTTTGGAGAAAGAGATCCCTTAGATACTCCAGATTGCTTTAGAAGCTGAACAAGTTAACACATTATTTTATTCAGTAGGCCCAATAGCCGACAATATAATAGCAAGACAATATAATTCCTGCCTCACAGCGCCAGGGACACGGGTTCGATTCCCGGTTTCCTCCGGGTGCTCCGGTTTCCTCCCACATTGCAAAGATGTGCGGGTTAGGTTGATTGGCTATGCTAAATTAACTCTTAGTGCCAGGGGGACTAGCTAGGGTAAATGCATGGGGCTATGGGGATAGGGCTTGGGTGGGATTGTGGTTGGTGCAGAGTCGATAGGCTGAATGGCCTCTTTCTGTACTGTAAGATTCTACAAAGAATCAATGAATCGTCTGTAACTTTGATGAAGTCTTGAAATCATTCAACACATATTTTAACCACGGAAGTAACTAAATCTTTGAAAGAGCTACATTTAATAAACACGTACAGCAGACAAGTCCTTCGTTAATGAGCTGTACAGAATGGCTGAAGGCTGTGATTATGGTGACCTGAAATCGGAGCTAATCAGGGAGAGAGCAGTTGCAGGAATACTTGATGATTCACTGTCAGACATGTTTCAAGTGAAGCCTTGAGAAAGCCATCCAGATTTCAGCACAGATCCATATGCAGGGGAGAAAGCAGACTGTGGTACAAAGTAAAGCTCACTGTGCGGTTAGTGAAACAGCACAGAAACTGGGTCACTCCGACCCTAACTGACCATCAAGCAACCATGCCAGCATGGTGGAGCAAACAGAATCATAGAATAGAATCATTGAATCCCTACAGTGCAGAAGAGGCCATTCGGCCCATCGAGAGCTCCAACAGGAAAGATTCTCTCGACTAGGACTTCATAAGTTCATAAGTTCATCAGATACAGGAGCAGAATTAGGCCATTTGGTCCATCGAGTCCACTCCGCCATTCGATCATGGCTTATATGCTCCTCATCCCCATTTTCCTGCCTTCTCCCCATAACCTTTCAACTCATTACCAATTAAAAACCTGTCTAACTCCTCCTTAGATTTACTTACTGTAGAGGCTTCAGCTCTGAACTGTCTTCTCTCAGGGCAGCGTAGGTTTGTCCACTTTGGTTACAGGTGGCAGAAGCCCCTCAATGGTCAGACCAGCCAATGACTCAGACACCGCGATACCATGAATGGATGACAGTCTCGAGAGGAACCAGCAACACGATGAGCCTCTAACTCCAGCTCCGATACCAGATGAAAGGATAAGCCCTAAGAACACAGAGCAGACACTGTGAGGATGACAGTGCCACATACAACGTTGGAACTGCATAGCAGCAAGTCATTGATGACAGTACACCACACAGCCAAACGCAAAGGTGAGCTTACTACCAAGGCATACCCTCACAACAGGAAGCGTCATCTTCCTTCCTGGTGTGCATCCCAGTGAGCCACATGAAGCAGACCCAATGGGCCAAATGGCCTAATTGTGCTCCTATATCTTACGATAATCTAGCTACCATCTATCACTACAATTGAAGAATCAACAAAAATGATGAAGGACAGGGAAAGAGAACAAAAAAATCACCCAGCTGTCAGAGCAATCAGTTCCAAAGAATCATATTAGATTTGAAACATTAACTCTGATTCTCTCCCTACAGGTGCTGCCAGACCTGTTGCATTTTTCCAGCACTTTCTGCTTTTATACCATAACAACCCCAATTCAACCAAGTTTACGTGCAGTGACAGAGCCTACACTCCTCTGACAGCAGTGCGGAAAAGATATGTTGTGGGATTTTATGGTCTCGCTCATCCTGAAACCATAAGATCCCGCCCGAGGTCAATGGACCTTTCCATGGTCCGCCCATCGCCCGCTTCAATTTCCGTAGTGGGCAGGACGGTAAAATTCCCATGGAAGAGTTATAAGGCCTCCTGACTGTCTGAATCTATGAAGTCATGATGTGGAGATGCCGGCGTTGGACTGGGGTAAACACAGTAAGAAGTTTAACAACACCAGGTTAAAGTCCTGCTGTTGGACTTTAACCTGGTGTTGTTAAACTTCTTACTGTGAATCTATGAACTCAGAGATTTGGGAAGGGGAGATGGGATAGTAGTAATGATGTAATACATGGGATTCACTGGGATAACTTGTAAATATGTTGTATGGGCTGGAGGTATAGTATAGGGGTCTGGCATATAGAGGGATAACGTGACTAAATACAGTACCATTCATAAAGCGATGTAAGAGAACACAGGACCTCACCTCGGGGTCAGTGTAGTGATGGACAGATCCATGTATAGAAGCAAGCATGGAGACAGTTCCTAGCTTGGACCTTTATTGTACCAATGTAGACAGCTTCTGATAGTTAACAAATACTTACTATTGGTCTACATAAAACTACAAAAAGCTTAATAAGACCTGCCAAATGACGCCCAACACCTTACAACATTGCAGTCAGAATTTTACCGCCCCGCCCACCACGGGAATCAGTGCGGGCGAGGGGCAGACAATGGGAAGGTCCATTGACCTCGAGCGAGATGTTACAGTTTTGGAACGAGCGAGTCCATAAAATCTCGCCCTACATGTCCAGAGGAGGTGTCACCACTCCCCCAGTGTCGTTCCGAATAGTGGAGACATCAAATTGCTCACAAGCTAGAGCAATATTTTATTCTTCTACAAAGGATAATATTTCTCTCTCCATAATAACTCTTGTTACATTCCCAGCCTGTGGATAGGATGCAGCAATGTTGTCATGTCATACAGTACATAACAAGCCATTTGATTATTCATGCAGATTGCATCACTTTCATCAGCACGACATCATGACAGATTGGAGCAGAACAACATTCTATAGCATCACCAGCCAGAATGGAGGAATTATTTTGGCCAAATCGAATACAGATTTACTAATAGTTCAAGTCTTCCTTGTCAATAATGCCTTGGGGGGTTTTTTTGGTGAACATTCCTCTTTGATCTTCAGCCCAATTTAGTCACTAATGATGCCATTTGCCCTCTTGCTTCAATTTACACTCCACACCCGACACTTGCAAACAACTTGTCTTATCTCTGAAACCCAGGCGAGCTCAGACAGTAAACATTAACATCAAAAAGATGGAACGTTTGGAGTCCATATCAAATGCCGGAATTTTTTTTAATTTTTATTTCATACTTCCCTTTTCAATTCAATTTCAAAAATGTCAAGGCTTGCATGCATAAACACTTCAAATTCACTTCAATTCATCTCTCATGGGAATTGGGCTTAATAAATAATTCACTGAATGGATGAAGGTAATGATGCTTTTTCTATAGATAGGGAAAGGAAGAGAAGATGTCGTCACATACATTGAGTCTTGAATTCCCAGAGTCTAGCAATGTTAAGCCATTGGCTCTCATGAGCAATGTGCTGATGCATGCTCACAGACTTCATTGGGAACACAAAGGGGAGTTAGTAATAAGAAAACATTGCACAGCCCTCCATCGCCCTCCCTCTTCCCGCCACCACCTTACCAGCTGCCCCATCCCTACATGTCGACTATATGTCTTCAGTTTGTCTTCTGCCTAAGATAGGACTCCACCCCCTGGAATAATTACCCACTCTCAGTCCCATATTGGTCCCTCAAGGTGATCCTCTTCTGCTGTGCTGCCCTTAAATGGATAACCACCACATTCCTCCCCCTTTTACTCCTTTATACAATCTTCAATAACCTATTTACTCCATCCTGAACTATAACTAACATTATATACATGAGTTGGACAATTATAACTCGAGCCTTTGCGGGATTTTTCTGTTTCTTGTAGAACGGTGTAATTCTGTAGTCTGAGATGCTTCCACTGGATCCTCATTAACAGGAACTGCAATAACAGGTATCTCTTCTGACACAGGCAGTTCATCACTACTTGCTTCCATGGAGATATGAGTTATGTCTAAAGCAGGTCGATCAGATACTTCAGTGCTCACAGGTTCAAAAGCATTTCTTGATGGCAACACTGACTGCTGGAGTGTCTCTCTACTCCTCCAGTGATCCACATGTTTACGAACAATCCATCTCTCCATGTCTACTTGGTAAGACAGGAGTCTGGTCTGAGAGACAATAGTTCCAGGGATTTAACTTGATCCACTAACGAAGTTTCATATTATGACACCATGGCACATTATGCACGTAATATGATTTTTTTAAATATTGCAGAGATCATGGCTCATTGATAAGGTTCTGAGAGGCTTCTGTGTCCAAAGATGAATACTTTTATTGGTAGGCTTTAACTATGTACAGTTCCAAATATGGTCCCGCATGGAGCTCTTCCATACAGGATTGTTGGTTTTCCTTTCACATGAACGTTTCAGCAATCTTGTTCTGGCACATTGATGCGCATTAATTGGACACGAGGCTCAAAGCTTCGGTAAAAGAAGGCTTTTATTAACTAACAATGGAACTATCAGAACTTTAACACACTATCCCAGACTGAAGGGATCCTGTCCGAGCAGGGGGTCTTATACCTCTCCCAGGAGGCGGAGCCCGACTGGGGTGTGCCACAACAGTAACAACCACAGGTGTATCAATCCCACCCTAGCCCAACAACAACATTAGTACAATCCCACAGTAACCTATATACATTCCTGTAGTGCTGGCCAGCCCTGGCCCAGCACTATCCAGTGGGAACCAACGATGGTTCACCACATTCACCCCTCCTTTGAGAACAAAGGCCGGCGGGGTACGAAAACAGAATAAAATGTCAACAGATTATAAGTTCAGACGGTCTGGAGGACCGCACCGTTGGTGTGACCTCCTCAATACCGGCGGTGACACCGGAGTAGGCACTTGCGGTGGCGTTCTCCCCAAAACGGCGTCCAGCTGTTCTCCCACGGACTCACAGGCCGGTTGACCCTGATGAGACGGTAGTGCAGGGGATCCTGACACATTCTGCAGTGGCGACCATCTTCGGGGCTCAGGCAAGCTGTGCATTGGAGTAAAACTGTTAAGCACTGGTCCCGATGCTGTCCGCGCTACGTCCGGGGGAGAAATAAGGGATAACGGATTCGTCACTGGGGGTATGGGAGCGACAGGAGTTGCTACGTCCCCTGCGGGCGCCAGGTCTCGGATCGAGACTGTGTCCTCTCGCCCGTCAGGATATGCCACATAGGCATACCGAGGGTTGGCGTGGAGGAGGTGGACCTGTTCGACCAAGGGGTCGGACTTGCGGGCCCTTACATGTCACCGCAGGAGGACGGGTCCTGGGTACGTCAACCAGGCTGGTAAAGATATCCCCGAGGAAGACTTCCGAGGGAATGAGAACATCCTCTCGTGGGGAGTAGCATTGGTTGCCGTACACAGGAGGGAGCGAATAGAGTGAAGCGCAGGAGGGAGGACCTCC
Source organism: Mustelus asterias (assembly GCF_964213995.1). Taxonomy (NCBI): domain Eukaryota; kingdom Metazoa; phylum Chordata; class Chondrichthyes; order Carcharhiniformes; family Triakidae; genus Mustelus; species Mustelus asterias. The sequence continues at coordinate 12,372,313 of NC_135826.1, read as the reverse complement.
TGCCAACGGGAGACTGGAAGGCCTTTGGACTTCAACGCCAATAGGATAGCCTTCCAGACTGTCGCATTCTCTCGCTCCACCTGTCCATTACCCCAAGGGTTGTAACTCGTGGTCCTACTAGAGGCAATCCCGTATGAGAACAGGAATTGCCTCAAGTCATTGCTCATGAACGACGAGCCCCTGTCTCTATGGATATAGCTGGGGTACCCGAACAGGGTAAAAAGATCACGGAATGCCTTGATCACCGTGGCAGCCGATGTGTCCGCGCAGGGGACAACAAACAGGAACCGGGAGTACTCATCTATTATGTTCAGAAAGTACACGTTCCGGTCTGTTGAGGGAAGGGGGCCCTTAAAATCAACACTCAGCCTCTCGAAGGGGCGAGTGGCCTTGACCAAATGTGCCCGGTCAGGTTGGTAAAAGTGCGGTTTGCATTCCGCGCAAGTCCGACAGCTTCTTGTCACCGACCTGACGTCCTCCACCGAGTAAGGCAGGTTGCGGGCTTTGACAAAGTGGTAGAGCCGAGTGACCCCAGGATGGCACAGGTCATTATGGAGGGCGTTCAAGCGATCCTCCTGCGTAGTAGCGCATGTTCCGCGCGAGAGGGCATCCGAGGGCTTATTGAGTTGCCCTGGACGATACATGATATCGTAGTTATAGGTGGAGAGTTCAATTCTCCACCACAAGATCTTGTCATTCTTGATCTTGCCCCTCTGCGAGTTGTTGAACATGAACGCCATGGACCGCTGGTCCGTGATCAGGGTGAACCGCTTTCCCGCCAGGTAATGGCGCCAGTGTCTGACGGCCTCCACAATGGCCTGGGCCTCCTTTTCCACCGCTGAATGCCGAATTTCGCGGCCTTGGAGGGTGCGGGAAAAGAATGCGACGGGCCTGCCCGCCTGGTTAAGTGTGGCGGCCAGGGCGAAATCAGATGCATCACTTTCCACCTGAAAAGGGATGGATTCGTCTACCGCGTGCATCGTGGCTTTCGCGATGTCGTGTTTCAATTCCTTGAAGGCCAATTGGGCCTCTGGCGTGAGTGGAAAAGTCGTGGACTTAATAAGCGGACGGGCTTTGTCCGCGTAGTTGGGGACCCACTGCGCATAGTAGGAGAAGAAGCCTAGGCATCTTCTCAGTGCTTTTGCGCTAGCGGGCAAGGGAAGTTCAGCAAGGGGGCGCATACGGTCTGGATCAAATGACCCCGTTTTCCACCACGTATCCCAGGATGGCTAACTGGCGCGTACGGAATACACACTTCTCCCTGTTGTAGGTCAAATTCAGGCGAGATGCAGTGCGTAAGAAGTTCTGGAGATTTGTGTCATGGTCCTGCTGATCATGGCCGCAGATGGTGACATTATCCAGGTACGGGAAGGTAGCCCGCAGCCTGTTCTGGTCCACCATTCGGTCCAGAGCACGCTGGAAGACCGAGACCCCATTGGTGACACCAAATGGAACCCTAAGGAAACGATACAGACGACCATCCGCCTCAAAGGCCGTGTATTGTCGGTCCTCTGGGCGAATGGGGAGTTGGTGGTAGGCGGACTTGAGGTCTATGGTGGAGAACACCCGGTACTGCGCAATCTGATTGACCATATCAGATATGCGCGGGAGAGGATACGCATCCAGCTGCGTATATCGGTTAATGGTCTGACTGTAATCAATGACCATCCGGGGTTTGTTCCCGCTCTTGACCACCACAACCTGTGCTCTCCACGGACTAACACTGGGCTGTATGATCCCTTCTTTGAGGAGTCGCTAAACCTCAGATCTGATGAAGATCCGATCCTCAGTGCTGTAACGCCTACTTTTAGTAGCGATGGGCTTGCAGCCTGGTACCAGATTCTGAAATAAAGAGGGTGTGGTGATCTTTAACGTAGAAAGATTGCAGGCGGGGCGCTTTGGACAATTTGGAGGCTGCAGCTGTCTCCCACTGTCAGCGAAGGGAGTGGCCCACCGTACTGTAGGATCACACTCTTCATGTGGACCATAAAGTTTAGTCCGAGGAGAATTGGTGCGCAAAGATACGGCAACACAAGGAGCCTGAAACGCTCGTAAATTGTACCTTGTACTTTCAAAGTTACCGCACAATGTCCTAGCACAGCGACAGACCGGGACCTTGATGCCATAGAGATTGTCTGTTTGGCAGGTTGAATCTGGAGTCCACACCTCTTCACAGTGTCAGGGTGGATAAAGCTCTCAGTGCTCCCGCTGTCAAACAGACAATAAATCGCATGATTGTTTACCTGGATATCCATCATCGAACAATCAAGCCTGTGATGCTTAGCCTGGTCCAGGGTGATCGACGCCACCGTTGGTCCATGAACGTCACTGCAGGCAGCTGAGGTCGACGCTGAGGACCCCTGCTGGTTGCTCATGGTCATCGTCGACCAAAATGGCCACCCCCATGAATCGCACATGGGTGAGGGCGCCAAACTTAGCGACCCCTGGTGGTCATCCTCCTCCGACTCCGTCGACCGCAATGGCGTCGTCCTGGACTCGCACGTGGACGAACCCCGCGAGGACTTCGACGACGATGGTGATGATCCCCGTTCCGAAGGGTCACAGGCCGCACTGCCGTTCCTGGGCTTCGATCTGCACACCTTCGCATAATGCCCCTTTATACCGCATGCGGTACAGACTACCGCTTTAGCGGGACACTTTTGTCGGGTATGTTTGGCTCCTCCGCAGAAGTACTACCGCGGGCCGCATGGGGTTGCAGCCGTCGTCTGGTCCACATGGGAGCGCGCCATAACACTGCACTTCAAGCCCGAGGGGCGAGGAGGGATTTGCGACTGCTCCTGCCACGTTGTCTCCACGTGGTCCTCTGGATACAGGACTAAGCTCTTCGAAGCCGACTCGAGCATTTCAGCTAATTCCATGGCTTGGGTAAGGTTGCGATTACCCTTTTCTCGCAGCTTGAGACGGATGTATGAAGACCCGACCCCGGCCACAAACACATCTCGGGCGAGGTCGTACATGCTCTGCTCAGCCGACACAGCTTTGCAGTCACAGCCCCAGGCTAGCTGTAAGAGCTCATTGGCGTAGTCCTCCATGGTTTCGCCCGACTGCCGACGTCGTGTAGCGAGGAGGTAACGAGCGTGGATCTCGTTAGGAGGTTTCGTATAGCGCTTTTTTAGAAGCTCGAGGGTCCTCGGGTAAGTGGTGGCCGCACGGATCGCGAGGTAGACTGTGTCGCTTACCCTCGCATGGAGGACCCGGAGTCTGTCATCATCTGTGGTGACCGCTGCGCAGGCTGCTAGATAATCTTCGAAACACTTCAGCCAGTGGTCGAAGGTGTTAGAAGCGCCCACCGCACGTGGATCTAGCGTCAGACGTTCTGGCTTGAGGATTTACTCCATACTCTCCTTTCTTTTTTTTTCTTCCGTCGAGAGTTTAATTTTAGTTAATAAAATTGATGCGCATCAATTGGACATGAGGCACAAAGCTTCGGTAAAAGAAGGCTTTTATTAACTAACAATGGAACTATCAGATCTTTAACACACTATCCCAGACTGAAGGGATCCCGTCCGAGCAGGGGGTCTTATACCTCTCCCAGGAGGCGGAGCCCGACTGGGATGTGCCACAACAGTAACAACCACAGGTGTATCAATCCCACCCTAGCCCAACAACAACATTAGTACAATCCCACAGTAACCTATATACATTCCTGTAGTGCTGGCCAGCCCTGGCCCAGCACTATCCAGTGGGAACCAACGATGGTTTACCACACACATAATCTCAGTTTTTTTCTCTGAATTGCTGATTCTGCTGTCAATTTCACTATTCTAACCTCTTCAGTTAATTTCTCTTTGTTAAACTTCCTGCTTCAAGCTCTTAGGCCGTGATCTTGCCTGCTGTTCATGCCACGTTCCCGCTGCAGCGAGTTTTGGAGAATTTGGCGGCCAAATCTCCATTCACTGAAGTTAAACTACTTTGTTCATAGAATCCTATAGTACAGAAGAAGGCCATTCGGCCCATCGAGTCTGCACTGACCACAATCCCACCCAGGCCTTACCCCCATAACCATGTGTATTTACTCTAGCTAGTCCTCCTGAGGCTAAGGGGCAATTTACCATGGCCGATCCACCTAACCCACACATGTGGGAGGAAACCGGAGCACCCGGAGGAAACCCACGCAGACACAGGGAGAATGTGCAAACTCCATACAGTGACCCAAGCCGGGAATCGAACCCGGGTGGGATGGGAAAATCCTGCCGGCGTGAATGGTGATAAGATTCCAGACTTATTCTCCTGATTCAATTCTTCACTTGACTTGTTCTTATTTTCTAGTTGCTTTTCATGCAGTTCAGCTAATTCTACATCAATTCTCATTAATCTCTCCTTCTTCTTAACTTCTTTTTGTCAATTTTTGCAACCTTTATTTCAAGTTTGCTGTCAGTCATTTCCTCTTGTTTTAATGGCTTCTCCAGAGCTTTAATTCTTTTTACTGATTCCTCATTATGTTAATAATTTCAATTTTCTTTTTAAGTTTTCAAATTTCTACATTTCATCTGGCATGAATCCATTATGTTTTTACTGGACGTTTACATTTCAGAAATGGAACTTACATTTCTACTTGTCTTAACTTCAACTGAACTCTTTTTGGCTTCACTGTTGCTCAGGTCTGCCTCTGATGAAGTGTTGACTTTTTCCCATTCTGTAATTTTCCCATTGTCCTTCATTTGGCAATTTTGTCTTTTGCTGCCCTCCTTCTGTATTCTTTCAGTGCCCTCTTTGTGAGATCTTCTCCGATTCTCCATGTCTGTGTGGGTTCCTCCCACAGTCCGAAAGACACGCTGGTTAGGTGCAGTGGCCATGCTAAATTCTCCCTCAGTGTACCCGAACAGGCGCCGGAGTGTGACGACTAGGGGATTTTCACAGTGACTTCATTGCAGTGTTAATGTAAGCCTACTTGTGGCACTGATAAATAAACTTTAAGCTTTAAAGAACTTATTGTGGTCAAATAGCCTGCCACTGCACACTGTTTGAGCGAGTGACCAGCTCACATGTAACCAAACCCCAGCAAAGAATGAAAGCCTTCACAAAGTTGGGAGAGGAGGAAGACACACTACCAAAAAGATAGGTAAATGTACTGGTCACCATTCCAGTGACCAACCAGAAAGAGAATGTGGGTATCTCCATCCCAGCCAGTCTCCAAGTACCAGATCCCCACAGGGAGCATGGGACTGGACACCTTAGTCAAATAGGACAAGGGATCCCATTTAAAAAATCACAATTTTAAGTGCATTTTTGTGACTCCCAACAGATAGTGCTCAGTTACCAGATTCAATGTGCTTGCATATACACAGTCTGATATATGACCTCGAGGCCTCCTACTGTCATTCTAAGGGCTGGAGCAAACGTTGAAACGCATTTTTAGATTAACTTGTAACAATTTGTAAAAGGCCTAAGGCTCACACCAGATAAGAAGTGATTTGTAGTCAGCTGAGACAAAGCTAGCTGTTCCTTACAAGTTTAAGGATTTTTCAGGAAGCAATCTAAATGGGGGTGATGTGGCAGTTGATAGGAGATTGGAAACAAGCAGCAGGATCCTAATTTAATAATGGAATCAGGCATTCCAGCAATACTCTCTTAATAGGAACATAGGAGCAGGAGTAGGCCATTCAGCCTTTAGAATCTACTCCACCATATTGCTAGATCATGGCTGATCTTTTACCTCAGTGACACTTTCACGGTCCTCTGCTGCCTCACAACGCCAGCGACCTGATTTCGATTCCCGGCTTGGATGACTGTCTGTGTGGACTTTGCACGTTCTGCCTGTATCTGCGTGGGTTTCGTCTGGGTGCCCCGGCTTCCTCCCACAGTCTGAAAGACGTGCTGGTTAGGTGCAGTGGCCATGCTAAATTCCCTCGCTGTGTACCCGAACAGGTGCCGGAGTGTGCCGACTAGGGGATTTTCACAGTAACTTCATTGCAGTGTTAATGTCAACTTATTTGTGAACTTATTTGTGACGCTAATAAATAAACTTTAATGAACTAAACTTTTAGGGAGCAGTTCAGTTCGAGTCTTCAATGATATTTTCTGGGTTCTTGCTGCTGTAGAGACTGTCAGAGGTAAATCCATAGTTGGAACTCAAAAAGATCGGTCTAATCAAAGATTTAAGATGAAATGCTTTCTGCATTAATGGGAGACTGGGTTATCTTCCTTCAGTTATTCTGAGAGAAGGCAAAGCAGGAAGTCTTCCTGAATATCAGCTGAACAGCTGATCACTGACTCTCACCAATGCTTACAGATGCACCATAGAAAGCGTTCTTTCTGGTTGCATCACAGATTGGCATGGCTCCTGCTCTGCCCAAGAACACAAAAAAGTACAAAGAGTTATGAACGAAGCCCAGTCCATCACATAAACCAGCCTCATAAGAACAGAAGAACTAGGAGCAGGAGTAGGTCATCTGGTCCCTCGAGCCCGCTCCGTCATTCAATAAGATCAAGGTTGATCTTTTCGTGGACTCAGCTCCACTTTTCATGGGCTCAGTCTCCCATCCATTGACACTGTCTATACTTCCCGCTGCCTCAGAAAAACAGCCAGCATAATCAAGGACCCCCACGCACCCCAGACATCCTCTCTTCCACCTTCTTCCGCTGGGAAAAAGTCTGAGGTCATGTACCAACCGACTCAAAAGCAGCTTCTTCCCTGCTGCCATCAGACTTTTGAATGGACCTACTTCGCACTAAGTTGATCTTTCTCTACACCCTAGCTATGACTGTAACACTACATTCTGCACTCACTCCTTTCTTTCTCTATGAACGGTATGTTTTGTCTGTATCGCGCGCAAGAAACAATACTTTTCACTGTATCTCAATACATGTGACAATAATAAATCAAACCAAACCACCGATTCGGGAGCCTCACACACCTGGCATGTTTGACCCAGCGTGATTCACGTGGGAGCATTTTTTTCAGTTTTAAAGTCATTGAATCCCACCCCAGGAGCACTGCCAGCACCAGCGGGAAACACGCCAATTTGGGCGGCACGGTAGCACAGTGGTTAGCACTGCTGCTTCACAGCTCCAGGGACCCGGGTTCGATTCCCGGCTTGGGTCACTGTCTGTGTGGAGTTTGCACATTCTCCTCGTGTCTGCGTGGGTTTCCTCTGGGTGCTCCGGTTTCCTCCCACAGTCCAAAGATGTGCGGGTTAGGTTGATTGGCCATGCTAAAATTGCCCTTAGTGTCTTGGGATGCGTAGGTTAGAGGGATTAGTGGATAAATATGTAGGGATTTGGGGGTAGGGCCTGGGTGGGATTGTGGTCGGTGCAGACTCGATGGGCCGAATGGCCTCTTTCTGTGCTGTAGGGTTTCTAAGTTTCTAATTTCACCGCTGGTGGCACCATTTAGATTTCATTTGGGAGAATCACAACCTACATCTACTGGTATCCCTTTATCCACCTTGCTTGTTACTTCCTCAAAGAACTCCAAGAAATTTCTCAAACATAATTTTCCTTTCATACCACTTCCTGTAGACATGACACCTTACACAATATAGAAATTGCCTGAAACATGTGGAATCACAACAACTGCCAGAAGCATTAAAGCAGCAACTAACCTTTAAATAGTTGATGATCCCTTTTAATACTTTAAATAGCACAGATTGGGATGGGGTAGGGTGGCGGGGGGAGGGGGTGGAGTAGGTGTGGGTGGTTCATTTATGGTGTTTAACATCATGTTTGTATGAAGTTAATGTAGGGTGTAGGCTCTGTTACGAATGACATCGCTGGGATTAGATTAGCATTGTATATAGATTGGTCATCACAGAATTGCTACGGCGCAGAAGAAGGCCATTTGCCCCATCATGTTCTCACCGGCTCTCCAAACGAGCATTTTGACTTAGTGCTGTTCCCCTGCCTTTTCCCCGTACCCCTGCATATTGTTTGCAGAATTACAGAATTGTTACAGCACAGAAGGATGCCATTAGGGGCAGCACGGTGGCACAGTGGTGAACACTGCGGCCTCACAGCACCGGGGACCCTGGTTCATTTCCGGCCTTGGGTCACTGTCTGCTGTGGAGTTTGCACATTCTGTCCATGTCTGCGTGGGTTTCCTCCGGGTGCTCCGGTTTCCTCGCACAGTCTGAAAGACATGTCGGTTAGGTGGATTGGCCATGCTAAATTGCCCCGTAGTATCAGGGGAACTCGCAGGGTAAATATGTGGGGTTAAGGGGATAAGGGCTGCATAGGGTTGTGATCAGTGCAGACGTGATGGCCCGAATGGCCTCCTTCTGCACTGTAGGGATTCTATGATTCCAATGTTCTGTCTGTTCTATTTACTTGCGAATGATGTGTGGTGTGTGCACTTTAATCACTTTACAAATATGGCATCTGGGCTTATTGACACCAGAAGTGTGCACTCACGTAGTAGACATTACTGAAACCTTTGGAGTCCTATAATGCCCAATAAAGAGGCACCCAAACCCAATTTCGCCCCAACTTTCCTCATAAGTCCATTTTCTGATTCTAGGAATCATGTTGAATCTCTTCCCTGCATCGTCCTGTGGCCTAATTGTTGCTTCTGGAACACAATTAAAAGCCACCATATTATGCAATAGAGTAAGACACTATTGAATATTGCTGATAAGTGAGACATTTTGTTAAAGCTTTTCATCTTGCACTCATCAGGACAAATGCAAGAATGCCAAATTTCAAACGACAATTTATACCACAGGAGAAAAGGATGTTGATTTGTTGGCATGTCGATTTTGGTTGGCTGAGCCATTGCCATGGAGAAAGTAGTGGGGAACCTAGGCTCCCTGTACTTCTGTGTAATTCAAAAAAGGCACAAGACTCAAAAATATTCCTTTCATTTGCAGAGAACAGTTCTCTGCTTTTGAATGATTAGGGGAGGCTATGGCCCATTGGTATTATCACTAGATTATTAATCCAGAAACTCAGCTCATGTTCTGGGGACCCGGGTTCAAATCCCGCCATGGCAAATGATGGAATTTGAATTCAGTAAAACAAAATCTGGAATTAAGAATCCAGATTACTGATAACTGTGAAACCAATGTCAACTGTCGGAAAACCCCATCTGGTTCACTAATGTCCTTTAGGGAAGGAAATCTGCCATCCTTACCTGGTCTGGCCTCCATGACCCACAATAATGTGGTTGACTCTCAACTGCCCTCTGAAATGGCCTTGCGAGCTACTCAGTTCAAGGGCGACTAGGGTTGAGCAATAAAAACTGGCCAGCCAGTGATGCTCACGTCCCACAAATAAAAAAAACCATAAAGTGTAAATTAGTCACATTGCAAGATTCACGGATTATCTTAAATTGGTTGTTAGTGCAGCTATTGGCAACACAGTGGATTGGCATGTCAGGATTATTGAGCAAGTTCTGCCCAATCCCAGGATCACGTCCATTTTGTTCTGAATTTTACAAGATATAGTACAGTCTGTACTATTACAAACAACCAAATGAACATGCTGTTGGATTCAGCCAATTGCCAGGCTAATCAATCGAGCTCGTAATGTGGCTCACTTACATTGGCTAGAAGTAACATACATTCATATTCAGCAACCCATTTGCTTCAAAGCAAAGAGATATGTTCACGGCTCGAGGCTTTTGAGAATAACCCGGGAGCTTGGGCAGTCTACAGTCCCTCATTTCTCCATCTATGGAAGCAGCTCAGCCAATCAGAGTCAACATGCCAACCAATCAGCACTCTTTTCTCCTGTAGCAATAAGTTGTCGTGATCATCTGAAATTTGGGATCCTTGTGTTTGTCCTGGTGAGTGCAAGATGAAAGCTTCACCAACATGGCTCTCCTTTCAGTAATATTCAAGTGTTACTCTATCAGGTAATATGGTTGGTTTCGACTGCAGAAGGACCAGTCAGGACAAAGGACTCTGCAGGGAAGGGCGTCAACATCTGTCTCTTTTCAGCCATATCCAAGTTCTATATTGCCGAGTGATTGAGAGTATAATTCCCTCATTGCGTTAATGTTTTTCCTGCATTCCAAATCTTCCTTTTCTTTGAAATTGGGATGAGTATTTCCCTTTGTCCTACTCTATACTTTTCTGGGCTGATTGAAGATATCAAAATGCTGATGCCATTTTCCAAACAAGAGACATTAAAAGCTCAGAAGGACATCAGAATCAGGAGCAAGAATGGATCTTATAGGTTGTCAAAGCTGCTCCACTGCTCAGTATGGTCACAATTCAGTTTAGGTTTCAACTCCATTTTCCCCTGATTCACTGAGACACCAAAATCTGTCCATCTCAGCCCTAAATATATCCAGCGATGGAGCAACCATAACCCTCTGGCATTGAGGATTCAAAAGATTCACAACCATAAGACCATAAGATATAGGATCAGAATTAGGCCATTCGGTCCATCGAGTCTGTTGCACCATTCAATCATGGCTGATAAGTTTCTCAAATCCATATTACTAAACTAGAAAGAGTGCAGAAAAGATTTACTAGGATGCTACCGGGACTTGATGGTTTGAATTATAAGGCGAGGCTGGATAGACTGGGATTTTTTTCCCTGGAGTGTAGGAGGCTTAGGGGCGATCTTAAAGAGGTCTATAAAATAATGAGTGGCATAGATCAGCTGGATAGTCAACATATTTTCCCAAAGGTAGGGGAGTCTAAAACTAGAGGACACAGGTTTAAGGTGAGAGGAGAGATACAAAAGGGTCCGGAGAGGCAATTTTTTCATGCAGAGGGTGGTGAGTGTCTGGAACAAGCTGCCAGAGGTAGCAGTAGAGGCGGATACAATTTTGTCTTTTAACAAGCATTTAGACAGTTATATGGGTAAGATGGGTATAGAGGGATATGGGCCAAACGCGGCAATTGGGACTCGCTTAGTGGTTAAAAAAAAGAGCGCATGGACAAGTTGGGCCAAAGGGCCTGTTTTCATGCTGTAAATCTCTATGACTCTATGATCCATTCAGCCTTTTCCCCTTGACCTTTGATCCCCTTACCAATCAAGCACCTAACTATCTCTGTCTTAAATACACTCAATGATCTGGCCTCCACAGCCTTTTGAGGCAATGAATTCCATAGATTCACCACCCTCTAGCTGAAAGAATTGCTCCTCATCTCGGTTCTAAAGGTTCATTCCTTTACTCTGAGGCTGTGCCCTCAGATCTTGGACCTTTGAGTGAAGAAATTTCTCCTTACCTCAGTCTTCAATGATCAGCCCCATATTGAGACTGAAACTCCCATCTTTTTGATTCCCCAACCAGGGGAACAACTTCTTAGTATCATCCCCATCAAGCCCCTTCAAGAATTTGCATGTTTCAACTCAGTTATCCCTCATCTTCTAAACTTCAGAGAATATAGACCCAATTTATTCGGCATCTCATCCAAGGACACCACCTCACCTCAGGGACCAGTCTGGTGAACCTTCGCTGCACTGCCTCCAATGCCTTCCTTAAATAGGGAAACTATGTGTACAGCATTCCAGGTGCGGTGTCACCAAAACCATAGAACCATAGAAAATTACAGCTCAGAAACAGGCCTTTTGGCCCTTCTTGTCTGTGCCGAACCATTTTTTGTCTAGTCCCACTGACCTGCACTTGGACCATATCCCTCCACACCCCTCTCATCCATGAACCCATCCAAGTTTTTCTTAAATTTACCACTTTGTCCGGCAGCTCATTCCACACTCCCACCACTCTCTGCGTGAAGAAGCCCCCCCTAATATTCCCTTTAAACTTTTCTCCTTTCACCCTTTGTAACCTGTTACAAATTGACTCACCTGAGGAAGGAGCAGCACTCCAAAAGCTTGTGATTCCAAATAAACCTGTTGGACTTTAACCTGATGCTGTGAGACTTCTTACTCTTACAAACGTAGGAAGACTTATTTATATTTTCAATCCAAATCCTTTGAAACAAAGGTAAATATGCCATTTGCCTTCCTAATTATTTGTTGTACCTGCTTGCTAACTTTCTATGTTCCTTGTAACAGTACACCCAAGTCTTGTAGAAAGAACAACATTTCTGAGCTGCTGACCTTGTAAAATAATATTCTGCTTTGCTATTCTTACGACCACGTTATACTCCATCTTGTTGTCCAATTCACTTCACTTGTCTTTGCGATGTTATTTCTCAATCAGTATCTTGCCCTGAGCGTACCCAGATACTGTGGAGAGACTTGGGGCCTGAAGTGACATTGAATTGTGGTGGAATCACCCTGCAGGGTAAGTGGGATGAACCCCATGAAGGAAGAAAGACTTGTGTTTACTTAAGCAGCACCTTTCACAACCACAGGACATCTCAAAGTACTTTACAGGCAATAACGTCCTTTGAAAGTGTAGTCACTACTGTGATTCGGAAATGCAGCATTCAAGTTGTGCACTTGAAGCAAGGCCTTTCAGACAGTAAGGTGATAATCAGCAGACAATGCGTTTCATTGATATTGGTTGCAGAGTGCAGCGTTGATTCTACTCGAAGCTGTTTCCTGACAGTCAGGCACCTTATTAGCAGGAAAGCACTAAACACAACTACCTAGGGTACCGGCATGAAGTTACACATTACCTTCTGTGCTCTGGTTGCTGCACGGGTTGCTGCAACTGCAGCAGCGTTGACACTGGATTTGTTGTTTTGAGTGTGGAAAACAGAATTGGGGATGGATTCTGGGTCCCAAACACAGCCTGAGGGGAAACAATCTAATGGAGACTCCCCCTGAGTTGACACAGAGACAGGTTCTTTCTCCAATTAAGAGTGGTTGGTGGGCTCTCAAACCTTAGGAGGGGAGGCAATCAGAGACCATCGAGCTTGAAAAGAGCATCAGTGTACAGTGAAGGGTGGGACACTGAGAGGGTGCTTCATCATGGAGGTACCTTCTCACCAACTTTCTAAAATCAGATATTAGAGTATCTGTTGGGTCCATTCAATCAGTTGAAGAGACGAGAGGACCGCACTGGTATGAGTTTTAAAATGGTTTTCCTTTATTGAAAATAATTTTTAAAAATTAACATGACAGAAGCAGAAAAGCGAACTTGGAGACTGGCTTCTAAGCCAATCCCTCCACAAAAAAAATGTGTACGGAGATGAGTGGTACCGAAGAACTAAACTGAACTTGAACACTCTAAAATCCAAGCTATATTTCAATCCTTATCTCGTTATTGGAAGTGTTTTTCGCAGGCTGTCTCCATCTAGAAAAAAACAAATCTTGCAGCTGCTATAATGCTGTTCTTTGCCTGCATTGTGTACCTTTCAGGAAAACAGGAAAACCTTTCAGGCTAACCCAGCATGCCTTCTGATTTCACATGAAGTCAAGCGAGCGACAATTGTCCAGCTTAGCAGAGTTAGTTAATCCTTACAGTCTAGCATTTAAACGTAATTGCACATTGGCAGAGGTATCTTAATTGCATAGGCAGACATATTTTAAAATGAAGTCTTTGCATAGATTGAAACAAACAGGCTACACATACGCAGGATTCCTCAGTACCCAATTTTACATTTTAAATGATGTAAGCGCGGGAGCAGCTGCTCTTTCGCAAGCTCTGGTGCTACGTATCTTTTGATCTGTTTTTTATCCTGATCCACAATCCATATTTATCTGACCCTGATGTGTATAATCTGTGCTCTGATCCTGGCTAAATTTTGACAAGGGGGAGCTGAGTTTAGTTAAGGAAGTCCTTGTTTGTTCGAGGTGGTCGGAGATGGCTGGGGTGAGGCTTAGTTCGCAGTGGCGGTTTCGCTGGTGACAGGGCCTCTGTTTTAATGATGCTGTTGATGTCAAGGTAATGGTCGCCATTATGAGTGAGGGTGTGGATGACAGTCTCCCTGGCACATATTTTTGGTGCTCATATTAATGACCTATGAGATATCATAAAGGGGATGAATAATGCGGGAGAAGAGAATCCGAAGGTGCTGGGGATAAATCTCCAGCCAAACTTCAGAACTGGATGTCATACTTTCACCATCTCAATTTGAGACCTGGGCATCTCGAGTTCGATGAAGCAAATTGTATCTGGTCTTCGAGGCTTGGGGTTGATTAAAGACTCTGACCACCATTCTTATGTTGTCTTGCCCTCAGTGTTCGTTGGGAAGGGTTGGAGGTGGCTGGACATCTCGGGTTGGGGTCTTGCCAACTGAGAGGCTGTACTTTGCTGGGAGCTTTGGTGAAACTCTGGATGGATCCTGGATGTTGCTTGATGATCCTGTCATGACTTTGGCCTTTTCAAACTCTGTGGGTTGTTATATATTATCCTGCAGTTCATCGTTAATCCTGAACATTATTCTCTAGGGATTATAATCCTGATTTTATCTGTTTTATCCTGACATGGATGGATGATATAGGAGCACAAAGGTGTTTGCCGTCTCTTATCCAAAAATCAGGATTGTCTATTTTGTTTTTTTGATGGTATTTGTCCACAGGTGAGATCCAATGGTGAAACAAGGGAGGCAAAGCATACCATACTTAGAGAAGGAAAGGAGAGAGTGCAGAATGTAGTTACAGTCGTAGCTATAGTGGCAGCGATGGTTTGATTTCTTGGCTCCTGGAATGGATGTCGGCACCTTATCTGGTGGTTGGTGTTTCTCTGATGGGGGAAATGGGTCTAATCTCATTGATAGTGGGGCCTAAATGGCACTTTTAGGGTATCTAGAGAAAGGGATAGTTTGCTTTGTTCAATGTCAGTGCCACAGGGATCAGTGCTTGGTCCTCTGCTATTTGTGATTTTTATTAACGACTTAGAGGAGGGGGCTGAAGGGTGGATCAGTAAATTTGCTGATGACACCATGATTGGTGGAGTAGTGGATGAGGTGGAGGGCTGTTGTGGACTGCAAAGAGACATAGATAGGATGCAAAGCTGGGCTGAAAAATGGTAGATGGAGTTTAACCCTGATAAATGTGAGGTGATTCATTTTGGTAGGACTAATTTAAATGTGGATTACAGGGTCAAAGGTAGGGTTCTGAAGACTGTGGAGGAACAGAGAGATCTTGGGGTCCATATCCACAGATCTCTAAAGGTTGCCACTCAAGTGGATAGAGCTGTGAAGAAGGCCTATAGTGTGTTAGCTTTTATTAACAGGGGGTTGGAGTTTAAGAGCCGTGGGGTTATGCTGCAACTGTACAGGACCTTGGTGAGACCACATTTGGAATATTGTGTGCAGTTCTGGTCACCTCACTATAAGAAGGATGTGGAAGCATTGGAGAGAGCGCAGAGGAGATTTACCAGGATGCTGCCTGGTTTGGAGGGTAGGTCTTATGAGGAAAGGTTGAGGGAGCTAGGGCTGTTCTCTCTGGAGTGGAGGAGGATGAGGGGAGACTTAATAGAGGTTTATAAAATGATGAAGGGGATAGATAGAGTCATCGTTCAAAGACTATTTCCTCGGGTGGATGGAGCTATTATAAGGGGGCATAACCACAGGGTTCATAGTGGGAGATATAGGAAGGATGTCCGAGGTAGGTTCTTTACTCAGAGAGTGGTTGGGGTGTGGAATGGACTGCCTGCAGTGATAGTGGACACTTTAGGAACATTTAAGCGGTTGTTGGATAGGCACATGGAGCACAGTGGAACCCTAGTGGAAATGACTAGGGTTGGGAAGCATTTTCCGATCGGGGCCATTGTGATCTCCTGGACTCGTTTCGATCGCCTCAGGGGGTCGGAGAGGAATTTCCCAGATTTTTTTTTCCCCATATTGGCCCTGGGGTTTTTCACTCTGGGTTTTCGCCTCTCCCTGGAGATCACATGGTCTGGAATGGGGGGGTGGGGGTAAGTTAATAGGTTGTAATGAACAAAGCATCGTAGCTGTGAGGGACAGCTCGGTGGATAGGATATTGGTATGTAGATAGGCTGGAAAATTGGGTGGGGATCCTGGATTCAGGATTCAATCCTGGACCGGGGAGCGGCGCGGGCTTGGAGGGCCGAAGGGCCTGTTCCTGTGCTGTATTGTTCTTTGTTCTTTGTTCTTTGTTCTTTGTTCACACCAGGATGATAGGGAGTGGGATAGCTTCATCTTGGTTTCAGATAAAGCTCGGCACAACATTGTGGGCCGAAGGGCCTGTTCTGTGCTGTACTGTTCTATGTTCTAATGTATAAGAACGATGTGAATATTCTTGGATTGTTGGCCCTTATTTTAGGGTGTCGTTGAGCATGTTAAGGCAATAGTGACTGTGTTTACTGTTGTCAGTTGGAGGATATGCTGCACGGGAGAGTTCATTGTCCTCCTCCAAAAAGATCCCTTTTGGGGACTTCTGGACTGCTCTTTCTCCAGAGACCTGGTTGCCCTGGTGATGTAGTGTCCTGCTTGTTGCTGGGCCTGAGTGCAGATTTGGGAGCTTTGGTTCACCGTTGTTGGATTGTCTCTCTTCGGTTGGAGATTAGGCTGGTTGGAGGAATAGGTCGCCTGCTCCAAAGTGGTCTTATATAGAAACATAGAAACTAGAAGCAGGAGTAGGCCATTTGGCTCATCGAGCCTGCTACGCCATTCATTTTGATCATGGCTGATCATCAAATTCAATATCCTGATCCCCCCTTCCTCCCATATTCCTTGATCCTTTTAGCATTCACCACCCTCTGGGTGAAGAAATTTCTCCTCACCTCAGTTCTAAAAGGATCACCCCCTTATCCTCAAACTATGACCCCCTAGTTCTGAATTCTCCAACATTGGGAACATTCTTTCTGAATCTACCCTGTCTAACCCTGTTGTATGGTGATTTTCAGACTGTCTGTCCTCTAAGTTTGGGCTTCCCTTGGGGAGTAGTGCCCTGCTCCTTATGAGGTTATGATGTTCTGTTCCTGATACCCTTGCTGTCAAAGTGTATCCAAAAAACTACATCTGGCATCTGTTGGATAATCCTGATGTTTCTCTCTGGGGTTTCATTTCATCATCCGGGTGTGTGATGTCTTGACATAGGCTCTGATTTGTTATAGTTAATCGTGGAGAGTTTCCCTTATCTTGTTGGGAGGAGTAGGGTCGTATCTTTCCCCCAGATACCCTGTTGATGGGTGTCTTGACAATTCTTCTTCTCTTTGTTTAGTTGGGTTCCTTGTTGGAAAATGATTTAAGTTTTCTAGTGATGGGGAACCTGATTGGTGCCTCTGATTTGGCTGGATAGAAGAGAGGTTTGAAATGTTGCGAGCCTAGCGTATATGAATCCTGCCCCCCTCCACAGTGGCCCCCCCACACCACCATGCCCCCCGCCCCCCCCAAACCCACCATGCCGACACTATAGTTAAGAAAGCCCCGTAATGCCTCTACTTTCTCAGCGGACTAAGAAAATTTGGCATGTCAGCTACGACTCACCAACTTTTACAGATGCACCATAGAAAGCATTCTTTCTGGTTGTATCACAGCTTGGTATGGCTCCTGCTCTGCCCAAGAATGCAAGAAACTACAAAAGGTCATGAATGAAACCCAGTCCAGCATGCAAACCAGCCTCCCATCTATTGACTCTGTCGACACTTCCCGCTGTCTCTGCAAAGCAACCAGCATAATTAAGGACCCCACGCACCTCGGACATTCTCCCTTCACCATCTTCCATCAGGAAAACGATACAAAAGTCTGAGGTCACGTACGAACCAACTCAAGAACAGCTTCTTCCCTGCTGCTGTCAGACGTTTGAATGGACCTACCTCACACTAAGTTGATCTTTCTCTACAGCTTAGCGATGACTTCAACACCACATTCTGCACCCTCTCCTTTACTTTTCTATGAATGGTATGCTTTGTCTGTATAGTGCGCAAGAAACAATACTTTTCACTAATACATGTGACAATAATAAAACAAATCAAATCAATCTTACTGGTTCCTGTACATGAGAGCGCACCCTGACACGCCACATTCTGTACCAATGGCGTTTTTCTGAGGTTCCACTTTTCCTGCTTATCCTTACAGTGCTTGGAAGTTTTGGGATGTTGAGTTAGGCCCCTGTTGATGGTCTGTTATCCCACAAGGGATCCCGTATAGTTTGCAGTTCAATCTGTGTGATCCTGTGAAGGAGGGTGTACAGCATGGGGCCATATGCTCATGATAGTACCCTGTTATTCTGAGATCCCCCATTCTTCGTTGCATCCTTTCCTTATCTGTAAGAGAGGAGACACGACTACAGCGATTGCAGTGATTGATAATTGGAATCACTTATATGAATATTTGTTGGTCTGTTCTGTATATTTATGTGGAATGGTGGACACTCTACACTGTACTAGATTAGGACTAGGGTGGCACAGTGGCACAATGGTTGGCACTGCTGCCTCACAGCACCAGGGACCTGGGTTCGATTCCCGGCTCGGGTCACTGTCTGTGCGGAGTTTGCACATTCTCTCCCTGTCTGCGTGGGTTTCCTCCGGGTGCTCCAGTTTCCTCCCACAGTCTGAAAGGAGTGCTGGTTAGGTGGATTGACCCAAACAGGCACTGGAGTGTGGCAACTTGTGGAATTTCACAGTAACTTCATTGCAGTGTTAATGTAAGCCTTACTTGTGACTAATAAATGAATGTTATTTTGGGGACTTCTTGCATTTTGTTGCAAATCTAAAATGGAAAACTTTGAATAAAAATATTCTTTAAAAAAAAATTTAAATGCAGCCAGCTAACCACTGGGGTGGGGAATGGTGGGAAAATTCATCTGATTTGATTTGATTTGATTTATTATTGTCACATGTATTAGTATACAGTGAAAAGTATTGTTCCTTGCGTGCTATACAGACAAAGCATACCGTTCATAGAGAAGGAAAGGAAAGTGTGCAGAATGTAGTGTTACAGTCATAGCTAGGGTGTAGAGAAAGATCAACTTAGTGTGAGGTCGGTCCATTCAAAAGTCTGATGGCAGCAGGGAAGAAGCTGTTCTTGAGTCGGTTGGTACGTGATCTCAGACTTTTGTACCTTTTTTCCGACGGAAGAAGGTGGAAGAGAGAATGTCCGGGATGCGTGGGGTCCTTAATTATGCTGGCTGCTTTGCCAAGGCAGCGGGAAGTGTAGGTAGTGTCAATGATGGGAGGCTGGTTTGTGTAATGGACTGGGCTTCGTTCACGACCCTTTGTAGTTTCTTGCGGTCTTGGACAGAGCAGGAACAAAGAAACGTACAGAATAGGAACAGGCCTTCAACCCTCCAAGCCTGTGCCAATAATGATGCCCTAACTAAGAAAACCTTCTGCCCTTACTTGATCCGTATCCTTCTATTTCCTCCCTATTCAGGTACCCATCTAGATGCCTCTTAAATGTTGCTAATGTGCCTGCTTCCACTATCTCCTCTGGCAGCGCGTCCCAGGCACCCACCACTCTCTGCATGAAAAACTTCCTCTGCACATCTCCCTTAAACTTTCCCCCTCTCACCTTGAACTTGTGCCCCCGTTGTAATTGACACTTCCACCCTGGGAAAAAGCCTCTGACTATCCACCCTGTCTATGCCTCTCATGATTTTGTAGACCTCTATCAGGTCTCCCCTCAGCCTCTGTCTTTCCAGTGAAAACAATCCTAGTTTATTCAATCTCCCCTCATAGCCAACACCCTCAAGACCAGGCAACATCCTGGTGAACCTTCTTTGCACTCTCTCCAAAGCTTCCATGTCTTTCTGATAGTGTGAGACCAGAACTGCGTGCAATATTCCAAATGCAGCCTAACCAAGGTTTTATACAGCTGCAACATGATTTCCCAACTCTTGTACTCAATGCCCTGGCCGGTGAAGGCAAAAATGCCATATACCTTCTTAATCATGTTGCCACTTTTAGGGAACTGTGAACCTGCACACCAAGATCCCTCTGGATGTTAATGTTCCTAAGGGATCTGCCATTTACAGTATAATTCACACCTAAATTTGATCCTCCAAAATGCATCACCTCGCTTTTGTTTGGATTAAACTCCATCAGCCATTTCTGGGCCCAAGCCTCCAATCTAACTATATCCTGTTCTATCCTTTGACAATCCCCAGCGCTATCAGCAACTCCACCAATCTTTGTGTTATCCACAAACTTACTAATCAGACCAGCCACATTTTCCTCCAGATCATTTATATATCCGACACACAACAGAGGTCCCAGCACTGATCCCTATGGAACACCGTAGTGACGCCACCAGGCACGTGTCACATGCAGAAACTGGAGCCAACTTTGTTGGTAAACTGGCGCACTGGTACCTGCCTCTATACCCAACCTTGGTGGGGCCTGAAAATCCAGCTCCAGGGTGAGGGACAGGGTTGAATCCTATGGTGCTGCCCTCTGCAATTGAACAGCATGCCAGCAATTACTGCCCCGGGCGGCACGGTAGCACAGTGGTTAGCACTGCTGCTTCACAGCTCCAGGGTCCCGGGTTCGATTCCCGGCTCGGGTCACTGTCTGTGTGGAGTTTGCACATTCTCCTCGTGTCTGCATGGGTTTCCTCCGGGTGCTCCGGTTTCCTCCCACAGTCCAAAGATGTGCGGGTTAGGTTGATTGGCCAGGTTAAAAATTGCCCCTTAGAGTCCTGAGATGCGTAGGTTAGTGGGATTAGCGGGTAAATATGTGGGGGTAGGGCCTGGGTGGGATTGTGGTCGGTGCAGACTCGATGGGCCGAATGGCCTCCTTCTGCACTGTAGGGTTTCTATGATTTCTATGAAATCCACATGAATGGTCTTTTAGAGTGCAGGAACAGCAAGCGAACTGCACTCAAGTGAAAGGACTGAAAGCCTACAGGGTATGAGCAAGGAATCATGCAGGGATGGAGGAGTTTGCGCCACCATTTGATATTAAATGGCTCCTTGCACCAGTAAAATGTATTCTTTGTATCGGCATAGCTTTCGTGGCCCGAATGTCTGGACTGTAAGTTGTGAATTCCCGTGAACAGTTGCGCTGTTGTTGGCAGATCCATTCCGCCTAATTAACTGGGCAATTCAATCACGATGGAAAACACTGGAAGCAAAGGAGCAGGAGAATCATGGAAAGGGTTAACAAAGGACTTGGTCTTCTTTAACATGTGAAGCAAGTAGCATTGAAAGTGCACTGGAATCATAGGTGAAAGAGGTCATTTTATAAGTATCCAGGGCTGACCTGAGCCTTGTTAGACATGAGGCAGAGATAAGATCAGAATACTATAGCCTCTGCGCACTGACCTATATCCTCTGCTCTGGCAGGCAAGCCTCACCGACTGACTATTTGAATTATTTTTTGTGGGTCTTACAAAGAAAAAAGCACAGCTTAACTAATTGTGCTTTCCTCATGTATTAGATCACCAGCAATATAATTTCATATGAAAGCCTTAAGCCTCCATGCATAAAAGAATGACTTGGTTATCAGTATATCATGGGATAAACATCAGCCAACATTATTTCTTGAAGATAAAAGCAAAATATTGCGGATGCTGGAATCTGAAACAAAAGCAGGAAATGCTGGAAAATCTCAGCAGGTCTGACAGCATCTGTGAAGAGAGGATAGGGCCAACAGGCCCCATTTTACCATTTTGATTCTCAGTGCTGGGCGAACTTGAAACTGAGAGTGTTTCAGATCGACTTTTAGACCCGTTCTGAGGCTCCTCTATACGCACTCTGCCTGAAAAAATGTCAGCGTTTCCGAATCACGCTGCACAAACTTGTGGGCGGGGCTTAACACGCCCGAAACTTTGCAGCTCCAATCGGCGTCTCCAACTGCGCATGCGCAGAAAATATGATAGAACATAGAACATAGAACATTACAGCACAGAACAGGCCCTTCGGCCCACGATGTTGTGCCGACCTTCATCTGAAACCAAGATCAAGCTATCCCACTCCCTACCATCCTGGTGTGCTCCATGTGCCTATCCAATAACCGCTTAAATGTTCCTAAAGTGTCTGACTCCACTATCACTGCAGGCAGTCCATTCCACACCCCAACCACTCTCTGCGTGAAAAACCTACCTCTGATATCCTTCCTATATCTCCCACCATGAACCCTATAGTTATGCCCCCTTGTAATAGCTCCATCCACCCGAGGAAATAGTCTTTGAACGTTCACTCGATCTATCCCCTTCATCATTTTATAAACCTCTATTAAGTCTCCCCTCAATCTCCTCCGCTCCAGAGAGAACAGCCCCAGCTCCCTCAACCTTTCCTCATAAGACCGACACTCCAAACCAGGCAGCATCCTGGTAAATCTCCTCTGCACTCTCTCCAATGCTTCCACATCCTTCTTATAGTGAGGTGACCAGAACTGCACGCAATATTCCAAATGCGGTCTCACCAAGGTCCTGTACAGTTCCAGCATAACCCCACGGCTCTTAAACTCCAACCCCCAGTTAATAAAAGCTAACACACTATATGCCTTCTTCACAGCTCTATCCACTTGAGTGGCAACCTTTAGAGATCTGTGGATATGGACCCCAAGATCTCTCTGTTCCTCCACAGTCTTCAGAACCCTACCTTTGACCCTGTAATCCACATTTAAATTAGTCCTACCAAAATTAATCACCTCACATTTATCAGGGTTAAACTCCATTTGCCATTTTTCAGCCCAGCTTTGCATCCTATCTATGTCTCTTTGCAGCCTACAACAGCCCTCCACCTCATCCACTACTCCACCAATCTTGGTGTCATCAGCAAATTTACTGATCCACCCTTCAGCCCCCTCCTCTAAGTCATTAATAAAAATCACAAAGAGCAGAGGACCAAGCACCGATCCCTGCGGCACTCCGCTAGCAACCTGCCTCCAGTCCGAAAATTTTCCATCCACCACCACCCTCTGTCTTCGATCAGATAGCCAGTTACCTATCCAATCGGCCAACTTTCCCTCTATCCCACACCTCCTTACTTTCATCATAAGCCGACCATGGGGGACCTTATCAAACGCCTTACTAAAATCCATGTATATGACATCAACCGCCCTACCTTCATCAACACACCTAGTTACCTCCTCAAAAAATTCTATCAAATTTGTGAGGCACGATTTGCCCTTCACAAATCCGTGCTGACTATCCCGGATTAATCCGCATCTTTCTAAATGGTCGTAAATCCCATCCCTAAGGACCTTTTCCATCAATTTACCAACCACCGAAGTCAGACTAACCGGTCTATAATTACCAGGGTCATTTCTATTCCCTTTCTTAAACAGAGGAACAACATTTGCCACTCTCCAGTCCTCTGGCACCATCCCCGTGGACAGCGAGGACCCAAAGATCAAAGCCAAAGGCTCTGCAATCTCATCCCTCGCCTCCCAAAGAATCCTAGGATACATTTCATCAGGCCCAGGGGACTTATCGACCTTCAGTTTATTCAAAACTGCCAATACATCCTCCCTCCGAACATCTATTTCCTCCAGCCTATTAGCCTGTAACACCTTCTCTTCCTGAAAAACATGGCCCCTCTCCTTGGTGAACACTGAAGAAAAGTATTCATTCATCACCTCGCCTATCTCTACTGATTCCATACACAAGTTCCCACCACTGTCCTTGACCGGCCCTAACCTCACCCTGGTCATTCTTTTATTCCTCACATAAGAGTAAAAAGCCTTGGGGTTTTCCTTGATCCGACCCGCCAAGGACTTCTCATGTCCCCTCCTAGCTCTCCTCAGCCCCTTTTTCAGCTCATTCCTTGCTAACTTGTAACCCTCAATCGAGCCATCTGAACCTTGTTTCCTCATCCCTACATAAGCTTCCCTCTTCCTTTTCACAAGACATTCCACCTCTTTTGTGAACCACGGTTCCCTCACTCGGCCATTTCCTCCCTGCCTGACAGGGACATACCTATCAAGGACACCCAGTATTTGTTCCTTGAAAAAGTTCCACTTTTCATCAGTGCCTTTCCCTGACAGTTTCTGTTCCCATCTTATGCCCCCTAATTCTTGCCTAATCGCATCATAATTACCTCTCCCCCAATTGTAAGCCTTGCCCTGCCGTCCGGCCCTATCCCTCTCCATTGCAATAACAAAAGACACCGAATTGTGGTCACTATCTCCAAAGTTCTCTCCCACAACCAAATCTAACACTTGGCCCGGTTCATTTCCCAGTACCAAATCCAATGTGGCCTCACCCCTTGTCGGCCTATCCACATATTGTGTCAGGAAACCCTCCTGCACACACTGCACAAAAAGTGCCCCATCCAAACTATTCGACCTACAAAGGTTCCAATCAATATTTGGAAAGTTAAAGTCCCCCATGACAACTACCCTGTGACCCCCACACGTATCCATAATCTGCTTAGCAATTTCTTCCTCCACATCTCTATTACTATTTGGGGGCCTATAGTAAACTCCTAGCAACGTGACCGCTCCTTTCCTGTTTCTAACTGCAGCCCATATTACCTCAGTGTGCATATCCCCCTCAAAGTGCTTTTCCGCAGCCGTTAAACTATCCTTGATTAACAATGCTACTCCTCCACCTCTTTTACCAGCTTCCCTACACTTAGTGAAACATCTATACCCCGGAACGTCCAACAACCATTCCTGTCCTTGTTCTACCCACGTCTCCGTAATGGCCACAACATCGTAGTCCCAAGTAGCAATCCACGCCCCAAGTTCATCCACCTTGTTCCGGATGCTCCTTGCATTGAAGTAGACACACTTCAACCCATCTTCCTGTCTACCGGTACCCACCCTTGACCTTGATACCTTCCCCAATATCTCACCACCCTCAACACTGACTTCTGGACTACAACTCCTTTTCCCACTCCCCTGACAAATTAGTTTAAATCCCCCTGAAGAGCCGTAGCAAATAGAATGCGGCTCCCCTGCCTTCATCCCTCCCGGGCTGGATAATGTCACCCCCTGGCCCCCACAGACATTGCCCCACCCCCCCCCGACATTACTGACCCCCTATCCCCTCACCTCCCCCTCCCGCCCCGCCGCCAACCAGGCCGATCAGGGCTTCCTCCCCCCTACCTCCCCACCAATCTCAGGCAGAGCGGCAGTGGAGCCCCCTTCCCCCCGCCACTGATCACAGGCAGAGTGGCAGTGAATCCCCCCCTTCACCCCCACACTGATCTCAAGCAGAATGGCAGCGGACCCCCCATTCCCCGCCCCCCACCGATCTCAAGCAGAGAGCCCTCGGATGCTGGGCACCTCCCACCTCATTAACTGCAATGCCTGAATCGGACTTCTATGGAGCATGTCTGTTTCGCGCCAATTCTGGATGGGCGAACACGGTGGTAAAGGGGGAAGTGCTGGCAAAGTTGGGTGTGCAGCCCATTAAGTCAATTTGAATGCATGCAAATGCATTTAAATGGCCGTTGCGCCCGTTTCAGATGCGGTCCCGATCGTGGCCATTTTCAGGCCATTGGCAAAGGGGGAACCGGCGTGGAGGCAGGCGTGGATCGCGCTACTTGCCTCACTCACGACCTTACCAAGTTTTTGCGCCCAGAAATAGGTACAACACGATGGTAAAATTGGGCCCAACATTTTGATTCTGGATATTCTCTCTCCACCCATGTCGTCAGACCTGAGATTTTCCAGCATTTTCTGTTTTCATTTCTTGAAGATCAGTTTGTGTACTGAATCACTGTTTACCTTCGAGAGAGAATTGGGATGACCCCAGAATGCAGGCCAAAGGTCAGATCATATTCTAGACGGGTGTAAAATAAGTGAAGTCATGGTCAGGAGGTGACGTAGTTGGCAAAATGAAGGTCTATCCAAAGGCTTTCTGCACACAGAGGTATCTGGAATCAGATAACCAGTTGGATGCCGAAAACTCTGCTTCAAGACAGCTTGCAAGTGTGACGTGAGGGCTCAAAACATTACTCGCCGGTGACAGAGGGACATGGCGACATCATCTGTGGGTCCGCATGTGTTACCATGACAACCGGTGCCACAGTGGCTCAGCAGTGGGTGCAACCACTGCTGAGCCACTGTTTTTGAGGAAGAGAAGGTGTTACAGGCTAATAGCTTGGAGGAAATAGAGGCAAGGGTTGAGATTGCAGAGCCTTTGGCTTTGATCTTTGGGACCTCGCTGTCCACGGGGATGGTGCCAGAGGACTGGAGAATGGCGAATGTTGTTCCTCTGTTTAAGAAAGGGAATAGAAATGACCCTGGTAATTATAGACCGGTTAGTCTGACTTCGGTGGTTGGTAAATTGATGGAAAAGGTCCTTAGGGATGGGTTTAGAAAGATGCGGGTTAATCCGGGATAGTCAGCACGGATTTGTGAAGGGCAAGTCGTGCCTCACAAATTTGATAGAATATTTTGAGGAGGTAACTAAGTGTGTTGATGAAGGTAGGGCAGTTGATGTCATATACATGGATTTTAGTAAGGCGTTTGATAAGGTCCCCCATGGTCGGCTTATGATGAAAGTAAGGAGGTGTGGGATAGAGGGAAAGTTGGCCGATTGGATAGGTAACTGGCTGTCTGATCGAAGACAGAGGGTGGTGGTCGATGGAAAATTTTCAGATTGGAGGCAGGTTGCTAGCGGAGTGCCGCAGGGATCAGTGCTTGGTCCTTTGCTATTTGTGATTTTTATTAATGACTTAGAGGAGGGGGCTGAAGGGTGGATCAGTGGATTTGCTGATGACACCATGATTGGTGGAGTAGTGGATGAGGTGGAGGGCTGTTGTAGGCTGCAAAGAGACATAGATAGGATGCAAAGCTGGGCTGAAAAATGGCAAATGGAGTTTAACCCTGATAAATGTGAGGTGATTCATTTTGGTAGGACTAATTTAAATGTGGATTACAGGGTCAAAGGTAGGGTTCTGAAGACTGTGGAGGAACAGAGAGATCTTGGGGTCCATATCCACAGATCTCCAAAGGTTGCCACTCAAGTGGATAGAGCTGTGAAGAAGGCCTATAGTGTGTTAGCTTTTATTAACAGGGGGTTGGAGTTTAAGAGCCGTGGGGTTATGCTGCAACTGTACAGGACCTTGGTGAGACCACATTTGGAATATTGTGTGCAGTTCTGGTCACCTCACTATAAGAAGGATGTGGAAGCATTGGAGAGAGTGCAGAGGAGATTTACCAGGATGCTGCCTGGTTTGGAGGGTAGGTCTTATGAGGAAAGGTTGAGGGAGCTAGGGCTGTTCTCTCTGGAGCGGAGGAGGCTGAGGGGAGACTTAATAGAGGTTTATAAAATGATGAAGGGGATAGATAGAGTGAACGTTGAAAGACTATTTCCTCGGGTGGATGGAGCTATTACAAGGGGGCAGAACTATAGGGTTCGTGGTGGGAGATATAGGAAGGATATCAGAGGTAGGTTCTTTACGCAGAGAGTGGTTGGGGTGTGGAATGGACTGCCTGCAGTGATAGTGGAGTCAGACACTTTAGGAACATTTAAGCGGTTATTGGATAGGCACATGGAGCACACCAGGATGATAGGGAGTGGGATAGCTTGATCTTGGTTTCAGATAAAGCTCGGCACAACATCGTGGGCCGAAGGGCATGTTCTGTGCTGTACTGTTCTATGTCTATGTTCTATGTACCACCTAAAAAGAACAGCCCACAACCACATCTGATAACCATTTCACACGCTGCACTAATGGTAAAACCTGCCTCTGATGGAATGGTCCCTTCAGCCATCAACAAAAAGAAGCAAACTCCATCCCCGACAGACATTCTGCATGTCCATCTATCATGGAGGACATTGTGATATATGTTAGGGCATAGCCCCCCTAATCGAATGGGTCATGTGGCTAGGTATGTGGGCTGAGCTGGTTGGGAACTGCCCTGAGTGGGCAGTCAACGTTTGGAGTGCGGAGCGGGTAGACTGAATTAAGATCTGTGTTCCCTGATGCCTGGCTGTGGAGTAGTTCTTAAGGAGACATCTCTGTACTGAGAGGTTTAACAGATACTGACAAGGCTAATGCGCTCTCCTGGACAAGTTTTGATCACCTAGGGGTATCAGAGAAGAATGTTCCAGAGCAACCTCCTCCCCCCACCTAACCTCCACCCCAACCCTCTTTGTGTTTCTGATCTGCTTTTACATCTATCTCTAAATCTGTCACCCAGGGTTAAGAAGCCTCATTCTGGGCCAAAATCCGCAAACCTCGTTCACGGCTGGGATTTACTGGAGCCGTCACAAGTGATTGGAGTTGTGGCTGGAATGAAAATTCTCCGTTCTTGCTGGCCACATGTCCCGCTATGGACAAGACCAGTGAATCCAATCCATGAAACTTAAAGCATCATGCTATATGGCATTGGCAAGATGTGAACAAGGAACAAAGAACTGTACAGCACAGGAACAGGCCCTTCGGCCCTCCAAGCCTGCGCTGATCATGATGCCTGCCTAAGCTAAACCCATATGCACTTAGGGAGTCTGTATCCTACCATCCCCATCCTATTCATGTATTTGTCTAGATGCTCCTTAAGTGCCTTTATCGTACCTGCTCCCACCACCTCCCCGGGCAGCGCGTTCCAGACATTCAGCACCTTGCCGACTAGTGTTTCCCTGTCTGATGTTTTTGCCTGTTCTGTCCCTTTTAAAATTGATGCGTCTGTGCATTTTCCAGCGAGCTAATATTAAACAAGTGAAATTAACTCCAGTGGTTTTAAGTGGGGTTAGCTGGCTGTGAACGTACAATGCTGCGGATTGAGAGATACGCTGAATAGACTGAGCAGATTGCAGCCACAGATGAGGTAGCCCCTTCCCCTGAGAGAGAGTAATAATGGAAACAAGCTGCGGTCCATGGGAGCGGGAGAGAAAAATTAATTCCAGCGTTCTTTCAAAATACGAGCTCAACCTTTACCTCCATAAATCATCTTAAGTATTTCTACAGTGAAGTAGATATCAAATTGGCATTTCTTGATGAGGTTATCTGTAGCAAAGCTTCCCAGTAAATATGTTAAGCTAGGCAAGGAACCAGGATGCATCCCACATATATCATGAGAGAATAATATGGGTGTGTACTGAGGTTAATGGATCTGTAGCATGTTTGATTTTGACAGAAGTACTTGCCTTCTATTCATCTATTTTTTTCTCTTCAGGTCCTCCCTGATCTTTCTGAACACAATACCGCTTTTGGGACACAGGGAGAATGCTATTGGCTATTATATCAATGCTTAGCGACAATCAGCATTTTTTATTTTTTATTATTTCAAGGGATTTTTTTATTCATTCGTTCATGGGATGTGGGCACCACTGGTTGGGCCACATTTCTTGCCCATCCCTAATTGTCTTTGAAGTGAGTAGCTTTTTAAGCCATTTCTGAGGGCAGTTAAGAGTCAACCACATGTTGTGGCTCTGGAGTCACATGTCGGCCTGACCAGGTAAGGACAGCAGATTTCCTTGCCTAAAGGAGATTAGTGAACCAGATGGGTTTCTGTTTCTGGTCACCATTCAATGTTTACTGCCAGATATTTTTTATGGAATTCAAATTTCACCATCTACTGTGGTGGGATTTGAACCCAAATTCCCAGAGCATTACTCTAGGTCTCTGGATTAATATTCCAGTGACAATATCACCACACCACTGCCTCCTATGGACAAGCCTTCGGTATCTGCTCAGATGAGGAGGACCTCAACAGACACCTATAGACGCTGAAAGACGCCCTCATAAGAACAGGATATGGCGCTCAACTCATCGATCGACAGTTCTGATGGGCCACAGTGAAAAACTGCACAAACCTCTTCAGAAGACAAACACGGGACACGGTGGACAGAGTACCCTTCATTGTCCGGTACTTCCCCAGAGTGGAGAAGCTACGACATCTTCTCCGGAGCCTTCAACATGTCATCGATGAAGACGAACATCTCGCCAAGGCCATCCCCACACCCCCACTTCTTGCCTCCAAACAACTGCACAACCTCAAACAGACCATTGTCCGCAGCAAACTACCCAGCCTTCAGGAGTACAGTGACCACGACACCAGACAACCTGCCACAGCAATCTTTGCAAGACGTGCCGGATCATTATCACGGATGCCATCATCTCACGTGAGAACACCATCCACCAGGTACACGTTACATACTCCTGTGACTCGGCCAACGTTGTCTACCTGATACGCTGCAGGAAAGGATGTCCCGAGGCATGGTACATTGGGGAGACCATGCAGACACTACAACAACGGATGAATGGACACCGCTCGACAATCACCAGGCAGGAGGGTTCCCTTCCTGTCGGGGAACACTTCAGCAGTCAAGGTCCTTCAGCCTCTGATCTCCAGGTTCTCCAAGGCGGCCTTCACGACACACGACAACGCAGAATCGCTGAGCAGAAACTGATAGCCAAGTTCCGCACACATGAGGACGGCCTCAACCGGGATCTTGGGTTCATGTCACACTATCTGTAACCCCCATGATTGCCTGGGCTTGCAAAATCTCACTAACTGTCCCGGCTGGAGACAATACACATCACTTTAACCTGTGCTTAACCCTCTCTCCACTCACATTGTCTGCACCTGTAAAGACTTGATTACCTGTTAAGACTCACGTTCCAACCATTATCTTGTCATTGAGTTTGTGTCTACATATGCCCTGTTTGTGAACCGAACTCTTCACTCACCTGATGAAGGGGCAACGCTCCGGAAGCTCGTACTACCAAATAAACCTGTTGAACTTTAACCTGGTGTTGTGAGACTACTTACTGTCCCCATATGGGGGCATTGGGCATTGCTGGCAGGGCCGGCATTTGTTGCCCATTGTTATTTCAGAGGGCAGTTAAGGGTCAACTACATTGCTATGGATCTGGAGCCACATGGAGGCCAGACCAGGTTAGGACAGCAGATTTCCTTCCTGGCAGGACATTGGTGAACCAGATGGGTTTTTAATGACAATCAAGGATAGTTCCCATGGTCACCATTACCCAGATTGTCTTTATATTCCAGAGTTTATTAATTGAATTCCAGCAGTTGCTGCCATGATAGGATTTAGGGTCTATCTCAGAACGGCAGCCGGTGACTAGTGGTGTGCCTCATGGGTCAGTGCTGGGACCACAACTTTTCACAATATATCTTAATGATTTGGAGGAAGGAACTGAAGGCACTGTTGCTAAGTTTGCAGATGATACAAAGATATGTAGAGGGACAGATAGTATTGAAGAAGCAGGGGGGCTGCAGAAGGACTTGGAGAAGTTAGGAGAGTGGGCAAAGAAGTGGCAATGTGGAAAAGTGTGAGTTTATGCACTTTGGAAGGAGGAATGGAGGCATAGACTATTTTCTAAATGGGAAAATGCTTAGGAAATCAGAAACACAAAGGGACTTGGGAGTTATTGTTCAAGATTCTCTTAAGGTTAACATGCAGGTTCAGTGGGCAGTTAGGAAGGCAAATGCAACGTTAGCATTCATGTCGAGAGGGCTAGAATACAAGAGCAGGGATTTACTTCTGAGGCTGCATAAGGCTCTGGTCAGACCCCATTTGGAGTATTGTGAGCAGTTTTGGGCCTTATACCTAAGGAAGGATGTGTTGGCCTTGGAAGGGGTCCAGAGGAGGTTCACAAGAATGATCCCTGGAATGAAGAGTTTGTCGTATGAGGAACGGTTGAGGACTCTGGGTCTGTACTTGTTGGGGTTGAGAAGGATGAGAGGCAATCTTATTGAAACTTACAGGATACTGCGAGGCCTGGATAGAGTGGACATGGAGAGGATGTTTCCACTAGTAGGAAAAACTAGAACCAGAGGGCACAACCTCAGGCTAAAGAGACGATCCTTTAAAACAGAGATGAGGAGGAATTTCTTCAGCCAGACAGTGGTGAATCTGTGGAACTCTTTGCCACAGAAGGTTGTGGAGGTCAAGTCATTGAATGTCTTTAAGACAGAGATAGATAGGTTCTTGATTAATGAGGGGATCAGGGGTTAGTGGGAAAAGGCAGGAGAATGGGGATGAGAAAAATATCAGCCATGATTGAATGGCAGAGCAGACTCGATGGGCCGAGTGGCCTAATTCTGCCCCTATGTCTTATGGTCTTATAGTCTTATGACAGCCTGGCTTTTCGGATGATTTGTCCAGTGACATTATAACTTTGCCACCATCTCCCCATAAGAATTAAATAGAATTGGATACACCAGATATGGGCAGCACGGTGGCACAGTGGTTAGCACTGCTGCCTCAGAGCACCAGGGACCCAGGTTCAATTCCGGCCTCAGGTGACTGTGTGGAGTTTGCACGTTCTCTGTGTGGGTTTGTTGTGGGTGCTCTGATTTCCTCCCACACTCCAAAGATGTGCGGGTTGGGTGGATTGGCCATGCTAAATTACCCCTTAGTGTCAGGGGGGATTATCAGGGCAAAATACATGTGGTGGCGGGGATAGGGCCTGGGTGGGATTGTTGTTGGTGCAGACTCAATGGGCCGAATGGCATCCTGCACTGTAGGGATTCTCTGATTTTATTTCTTCTTCCCTCCCTTGACCCTTAACTGTGGCAGGAATAGGGAAACTTCATTTACTGTGGGCCAATCGGTCTCTCAAACAGAGGAGAAAGTTGTCTCTAAATGGCATTGTCATCACATGGTGGCCAGGTCAAGTACTCAGCCAGACTACAATAAGAGAGGTTTACTGTCCACTCGATACATTCCTCACAGTGAGCACTATCCGGCAGGCAGACTGATAAAATTCATTGCTAAATGGACCTGAGGCAGATGATGAATGAAATGAGACACAGATCACTTTCTTGACGGTAGGTTTATCTACAGAATGCAGCTTTATATATCTCTGCTTTCTACCTACCAACCACAGCAAGCCCTCTTTACATGTACTCAAGAGACTTAATCAATCTGTACACTCCACTTACAACAAAACAGAAAATGCTGGAAAATCTCAGCAGGTCTGACAGCATCTGTAGAGAGAGAATCGAGCCAATGTTTCGAGTCTGGATGACCCTTCCTCTCAAAACGTTGGCTCTATTCACTCTCCACAGATGCTGTCCGACCTGCTGGGATTTTCCAGCATTTTCTGTTTTTGTTTCAGATTCCATCAGCCGCAGTATTTTGCTTTTATCATATGCTCCACCTAATCAACCTTAACAATGCGGTTAATATAACATTAGCACTCATTAGCAAATGAGCAAAGCCTGCAAGAATTGATGCATGCAGTTGTGTGTTGCTCCCAGTTCAGTCAATTTTCAGATGGCTTCTCACCTCACCCGCTGTCTGAATCATTCGGGTGCTTTCCCACTCCTGACACATTCTTTGGTAGGTGACTTTGGGCAGCTCTTCACCAGCTGGGGTTTTCCCTGCCTCCTGTCTGGCTGTGCTACAAGCTGTGAATAACTTCATTATCATCATTATTATGCACGATACCGGATGGTAGGAGATAAACCAGATGGACCCACTCAGAATTTTCTCTTCGTCTAACACTGACAGTGGGCAGGATTTTCCAGCCACTCTCTCCCCAAAACCAGAAAATCCCACCCGTGGTCAACGGGCCTTTGCATGGTCCACCCCCAGCCTGCTACAATTCCTGTGGTGGGCAGAACGGGGAAACTCCCCCCCAATGTTTAAGGCTAAATTGAGATTCTGGGAGGAGTTAACCTCAGTGTCCTGTTTTCATGATTGAATATCATCATTTGCCTCTACTCTGACACTGGCCTGATTAGGAGACTATTTCCTGCAAGGAAAATTGAACCTCCATCTCATGTTTCAAGGCCTTCTGACCTTTACTGCAGGGAAACAGAAGCAGGGTGCATTTTGACCAAGTATTGGAATTGCTTTGCAAGAATTAAGTGTGGTTGTCCTGGGGACAGTGTGAGAGGAATGGAATTAAATATGACAGTTGTCCCTCAAAATGCCAAGCAAGATCCTGCATTACAATAGGGCCTTTCAAAACCTCAGGACTTTTAACTCCACATGGCTCGCACATTTCCCATTTAGGAAGTTCCCCGTCTGGGAGCAAGCTTGGGAACGCTGTAACAGGGGCTACAGACCGGGATCAGGAGGTGGTTGCTGAGTGGTGGTGGAGGGTGGGAGGGTCTGATCATAGAGGAGTTCAATTGCACTGGGGGAGGTGACAAGACGGGGAGGTGAGGGTTTGGGGGTCAATAACCTGGGGAGGGGCCATGGTGATTGGTTATTCAGTGGGTGAAACACTTTTGCACTGTGCTCCAAGGGGAAGAACACCTGCTCCTCCTGGCCCACAAGCAGTGCTGAAAAAGCATTAAGATGTGCCATCTCCCTTAACCACTGAGTTTTCTGAGGCCCAGAAAAACAGGCTGACCAGCATTAAGCTTGAAACACAAGTGGAATCTGAAGTGCTGGTTACTTAATGGTAATGTCACTGCACTCATTACCTAGAGACCCAGGCTAATGCCCTGGTGATGTGGGTTCAAATCCCAGTCTGGCAACTGGTGGAATTTAACTTCAATTAATTAAAACATAACTTGGAATGAAAGCTTATCTCAGTAATGGTGACCATGAAACTATCATCAATCATCATCAAAACTCACTAGTGTCCTTTTGGGAAGGAAATGTATTCACTCTTGGGACATGGGCGTCACTGGTTGCCCAACCCTAGGCGCCTGAGGGCAGTTGAGATTTCCTTTCCTAAAGGACATTAGTGAACCAAATGGGTTTTCCAACAATCGACAATAGTTTCATGGTCATCAGTAGATTCTTAATTCCAGATATTTTTTACTGAATTCAAATTCCACCACCTGCCATGGCGGGATTCGAACCCGGGTCCCCAGAACATTAGCTGAGTTTCTGGATTATTAGTCGACCGATAATACCTCTAGGTCATCGCACATGGCCATGGAAATCTGCCATCCTTACCTGATCTGGCCTACATGTTGACTCTTAGCTGCTCTGAAGGCAATTAGGGATGAGCAATGAATGCTGGCCTTGCCAGTAGTGCCCACATCCTATGAATGGAAAATAGAAAAGCATTCCCGTTAAAACATTTATCTGAAGCACCTGCCTCCTAGTATCCCACCCCACTCCCCCCAACACAAACCGACCCTCCTGGGGATATTAAAATTAACCATCAGGGTACCAATGCACTGAACCAGCCGCAAGAGGAGACCATGGAAGATGTGAAAGGAATTGAACCATTGACTGTGTGGAACTGGGCCCACTTGCTTTGGTGAGTTAATAGAAGAACTGTGTATCAGCAATCAATGGCTCTTAATTAAGGTAAACTGTACAGAGAGCCACTGCAAGCCGTTCTGGAGTTCAGTACCAGAGAGTTGTAAAAAGTGCCCTTCCGTTTGTCCTGAAATTGCAGATTTTTAACAGTGATCCTAAAACAAAATTACTACAGTGTGGAAATACCCAATTAAAATTTTTAAAGATCTTATGACAATAAAAAAAATCACTTGACGTCCTATGGAAAATAAAATCACTCCTTGGGACTAATATTATAATGCTGAGATAATCTACTTACCAGCTGATATTTCTTTCCATTCTGGTACTACTCATGGGTAGTCTAGTTGAAACGTGTTGCTACCCATCTGATCTGGCCCTTTCAGACCCATTTCTCAGGAGGATCCATCCATCCTGAGATCACTCCTTGCTTTGTTCAATTTCACCTGGCACGGCGGCACAGGGGTTGGCACTACTGCCTCACAGCGCCAGGGACCCAGGTTCGATTCTGGCCTCGGGTCACTGTCTGTGTAGAGTTTGCACCTTCTCGCTGTGTCTGCGTGGGTTTGCTCCGGTTTCCTCCCACAGTCCAAAAGATGTGTGGGTTAGGTTGACTGGCCATGCTAAACTGACCCAAGTGCCAGGGGAATTAGCAGGATAAATAAATGGGGTTATGGGGATAGGGCCTGGGTGGGATTGTGGTTGGTGCAGATTTGATGGGCTGAATGGCCTCCTTCTGCACGGTAGAGATTCTATGATTTGCCTTTTATTTTCAAATGATATGATTTTATTAGTGGAAGGTTTTTTGACGTGAATTGGTCCACATATCCTGAATGTGTGATTGCATCCTGATAAAACCATTAGAAAGGCCAACAGAATTTGGGGTTTTATAAAAAGGTTTATGGAGGATACCAGAAGTTATTATGAATTTGCCCCATGTTAGCTCACAGAACGAGAACCGTATAGTTGTGGCAGAGTTGGCACAATATAATTCATCTGAATGATGCCAGGGGTGGGACAAATCTGGATGTGAGCAGAGATTTGAGATGCTGGGTTCAGTGATTTATCATAACATAGAATCACAGAATCCCTACAGGGCAGAAGGAGGCCATTCAGCCCATCATGCATCCAACAGAGCATCTTACCCAGACCCTACCCCTTAACCCCACATATTTACCCCACTAATCCCCCCTAAACCTACATATCTTGGAACACTAAGGGGCAATTTAGTATGGCCAACCAACCACCTAACCCACACAACCTGGGACTATGGAAGGAAACCGGAGCACCAGAGGAAACCCACGCAGACATGGGGAGAACATGCAAACTCCACACAGACCCTCCCACCCTCCACCCAAGGCAGGAATTGAACCCGGATCCTTGGCATTGTGAGGCAGCAATGCTAACCATTGTGCCACTGTGACTGCTGTGCAATTAATAATTGTACAGCAGCCAGTATGGCTGAACCTACTCCCCTCCATGCCTCCTGCCTATGAGCGGACTCCACTCCCTGGGGTGATTATCCACTTTCACTCCTGATTGGTCCCCCCAGCCAGATGACCCTTACTCTGCTGTGTTGCCCTTAAAGAGACAATCATCACAAGTCACCACACTGAGGCTATTCCTGTTGATGCAAAGAAGGCTAAAAGACTTAACAGAGATTGATAAAATGATGAGGCCTCTCTATCCTTCTTTTCTCCTTTAAGTCCTTCCTTAAAACAAACCTCTCTGACCAACACTTTGATTGGCTGCCCGAGCATCAGCTTGGGTGGGATTTTCTGGCCCGAGGGCAACGTGCCTTTGCATGATTCCTGTCCCACCTGCTACGATTCCCATGGTGGGCGGGATGGGAAAATTCCGCCCTTGGAGTCAAATTTTTACTGAGTCCAAAATGTTCCTGCTCTTCGCGCCAGTGGGTTCTGCCATCCCAATGACAGCCATCTCACCGTGGCGCATTCTCTGGAGGTGATTGATGTGGTTTGGCCCAGACACAATGGGCCAAATACCCTTGCTTTGTGCAGTAAACTCCTATAGCTTTAGTTTCGCCATTTCTATAATCTCTCTCCCCTCACTCTGCAGAATCATAGTGCACAGGAGTCCATTCGACCCATCACCCTTGTGCCAGCTCTTTGAAATAGCTATCCAATCATTGCCACACCCCTGTTCTTTTCTCAGAGCTCTCCTGTTCACCTTCTAAGTCTTTATCCAATGTTTGTTTGATATGCCCTATTGAATCAGGTTCCATTGCTCTTTCAGGCAGTGAATTTCCTCTGATGATATATTCATGGAGGAGGTGCTGGACTAGAAATCCAGAAATCCAAGCTAATGCTCTGGGGACCCAGGTTCGAATCCTACCATGGCAGATGGTGAAATTTGACCTCAGTAAAAAGAATCTGTAATTAAAAGTCTTATTGATTACCATGAAACCATTGTCAATTGTTGGGAAAACCCATCTGGTTCACTAATATCCTTTAGAGAAGGAAATCTGCCATCCTTACCTGGTCTGGCCTACATGTGACTCCAGAGCCACAGCAATGTGGTTGACTCTTTGCCCAGTTTGAGGGCAATTAGGGATGGGCAATAAATGCTGGTCAAGCCACATTCCTGTAGGTTGCTGGCAATGCAGATTGCTGTTCCAATATTTAAACAGATTCAACAGATTCCTCGGTGGCGGGATGGACGAGTGATGTACAACGGCATAGATGTCAGTGGGATTGGAAAATCCCACTGGCGGCCAATGGTGAGCCACACCCACCATGGGACAACATGCCACAGGGGGGAGAAAAATCCCATACCTTGTCTGATATTCCTTCCTGGAGTGGACAAGAAGTCAGGCTTCATGTGAGACATGATCTGAAATAAATTACTTTCTGTGCAAACTTTTCAATTTGCATTTTGCAGTACCTCTGTGGTGTTGCTATTTTATTTTTGGTTTTGGTTTGATCTCGGAATCTTTTTTGGGGACTTTGTGTTTTTTTTCTTTTCAGAACATGTAAGGAATGCTGTGATCAAAGAACTGAATGTCTGCATAATCCTCGGGAAACTGACTGTAATTGAGGGACCGACAAGACTCTGGTGCCTTGGGAAAAGCTTAAATATGGAGGGGGCTAGAAAAGAGTTTCCCACCAGTTTTTGTGAGCCTTCTTACAATGACACAACCCTCTAAATGCAAGCTGCACCCTTTGATCATGGGCACCAAGTCCAGCTAAAATTAATAATTAAGGTTGGTTTTAAAACATCCCCAAAATGCTGTTTCGGATGGCTGAAGATTTATGAGATAAAATATGTCCTTGGGGACATATTTTATCTCATCTACTGTTGTCAAGTAGATTGGCAACACAAGGTCAGTGCCCACTATTATATATACTACTAATGGCGGCACGATGGCACAGTAGTTAGCACTGCTGCCTCACAGTGCCAGAGACGCTGGTTCGATTCTGCACGTTCTCTCCGTGTCTGCGTGGGTTTCCTCCGGGTGCTCCAGTTTCCTCCCGCAGACCAAAGATGTGCAGATTGGGTTGATTGGCCACGCTACATTGCCTCTTGGTGTCAGGGAGATTAGCAGCGTAAATACGTGGGATTGCGCGAATAGAGCTTGGATGAGATTGTTGTCAGTGCAGGCTCGATGGGCTGAATGGCCTCCTCCTGCGCTGTCGGGATACTATGATTCTAACCGGAGCTACAGATACTGTTGACCAATAACTGAGGGCAACTTCCCCCCCAGCTTCTGGGTCAGCTGGGAACCATCTGCAGAGCTGTACCATCTGCTGTAACAAGACCAAGTCAACCCGGCCTATAGGGATGGAACAGTCGAAGGAATTTGATTATCCCCTGCTCTCTCCTTCTCCTGAACCTTTTGACTCTATATGTCCTTCCAGGTTATCCACATCAAAACAGCTGACTGATACATTGCTTCCTTCCCCTTGAACAGGAACAGGAGGGTTTGACTGACCACTGAATTTAATTTAATTGTTGCATTTCTCCAAGCTGATTTTCCAAGCAGGTCATGTGACTATTCCACAGAACATTACCAGCCTTCATCACCCATTTAGTCCTTTACACCGATGTGCCGTGACTCAGTTGACGATGTCTCCTTCACCTCACTATCTGCATATCCTGGGATGTGTATAGCAATACCAGCGCTTATACTAACTGGGGAGAATGGTATGGGGTGCTGTGAGGTGAATTGTGATCTGGATCATTGGTAGTTATCATTCTATCTGATCTACAAAGACAGTACAGAGACCAATGCTAGAATGGTGGCTGCATGGCTTCACCAGCACAGGTTGAATTGCAGTCTGTATGTTCCTAGCATGGGTGCGTAAATGCCTATGTGAGAGTCTGGAAGATGTCACAATGATACCAGCCCTAAGCTTGAGGGGGGCCTATGGCTACTCAGTAAAATGACTAGCCCACTCACACTTCATTCTCTGACAAGGCTGTCCAAGGCACACATCCTGAAGCAGGGTCAATGACCTATAGTATTTGTTGATCCTCCCTCCACAACCTCCCCTCAACCCCCTCTCCATATGGGGACTTGTATTGTAATTAAACGTTGGATGAATCCACAGAATAGTCTTGATATGTAAATTGGAGAAGCTTCTTCATGATGCTGAGGTAAGGTAAGAGTGACTACCCTTGGCATCAAGGCAACATCTGAAGTGTGGCATTAAAGAGTCCCAGCAAAACTAAAGTCAATGGGAATCAGAGGGCAAACTCTCGACTGGTTTAAGTCGTACCGAGCATGAAGTATTGTGGCTACAAGAGCAGGTCAGTGGCTGGGAATGCTAGTGAGTAACTCATCGCCTGACTCCCCACGTGAGGACATGTACCAACCGACTCAAGAACAGCTTCTTCCCTGCTCTCATCAGACTTCTGTATGAACCCACCTCGCATTACACTCGAGCAAGACTATAACACTACATTCTGCATGCTCTCCTTTCCTTCTCTATGAATAGTATGCTTTGTCTGTATAGCGCGCAAGAAACAATGTTTTTCACTGAATACCAAGATATGTGACAATAATAAATCAAATCGGCACGGTACGACATGTAGCACAGTGGTTAGCACTGCTGCTTCACAGCTCCAGGGACCTGGGTTCGATTCCCAGCTTGGGTCACTGTCTGTGTGGAGTTTGTATATTCTCCTTGTGTCTGCCTGGGTTTCCTCCAGGTGCTCTGGTTTCCTCCCAGAGTCCAAAGATGTGTGGGTTAGGTTGATTGGCCATGCTAAAATTGCCCCTTAGTGTCCTGAGATGTGTAGGTTAGAGGGATTAGCGGATAAATGTGTCGGGATATTGGGGGTAGGGCCTGGGTGGGATTGTGGTCGGTGCAGACTCGATGGGCCAGATGGCCTCTTTCTGCACGTAGGGTTTCTATGATTTTATGATTCTAAATCAAATCAAATCAAAGCCTGTCCTTCATCTACAAGGCTCAAGTCAGGAATGTGATGGAATATTCTCCACTTGCTTGATGAGTGCAGCTCCAACAACCCTCAAGAAGCTCAACACCATCTGGGATAAAGCACCCCATTTGATTGGCACCCCATCCAACACCTTAAACGTTCACTATCTCCACCACCAACACAGCATCAGAGTGTACCATCTGCAAGATGTCGTCTTGTAGAAACAGAAATCTGTCAAGCCTCATTCGACAGCACCTTCCAGACCTCTGACCTCTACCATCCAATAGGACAATGACAGCAGATGCGAGGAGGCATCACCATCTGCATGCTCCATCTTTTCAATGAGTCGTGCTTCAGAGCAACTCAGAGGTCTTATGAACAATAGTCTGCATGAGAGAATCTCTTAAAGGGTAAATTCAAAATGCCCCCATCCCCCATGCCCCAAACCCAGTCCTATGGTCTCTCATGGTCCTTCATGATACCCCACCCCCACAAGAACTGAGTCATGGCATTCTGGCCACTCAGCCAAGCGTCATTATGGGAGCCCAGACATCCATTAGAGTAATAAAACACCTGCCCGCCAGAAAAAAATATTGCTTGATTCACAGTTCTTGTACCCTGATCTGAGCTGTGAATGTCACAATGTTTAATTGCACAAGATGAAGAAATTTCAAGTGCTTTCAATTTCAGCTATTAAAACTTTAAAGGGTCTGGATGATTGACAGATTTATTGGGCTGTAGTAAAATTAAGTTTTTTTCAGAAAATGGAATGCTATGAATTAACGACGTCTTAAAGATGTACTGCAGAAACATGTCAAGTCTCATTCGACAGCACCTTCCAAACCTCTGACCTCCACCATCAAATAGGTACTCATCCTACTGTCACTATTGAGTTTGGTGTATGGTGCATAGTGGGTGAATGGACATGTGCCATACCTTGGCTCATGAGGACCATAGGGATGGATGGGGTGGGGGCATGAGGTTGCATGGATGGTGCATGGAGAGTGGTGGGTAAGGAGTGTGAGGGGTGAGGACTGGAGGGTCTCCCCCCTCACCAACTCCAAAACAATCCAAAATCCTGCCCTTGCGAGCACTTTCTCACGGGGTGGATGGGCTGAACCGGGAATCCTCCCGACCCTTGCTACCCACCTCAAAGTTGAAAATGCAGACCTATATCACCGTTTCCTCACTGTCTTGGGTCAAAATCCTGCAACTCTCTCCCTAACAGCACTGTGGGTGTACCTACACCTCCGTGACTGCAGTGGTTCAAAGCAGCAGCTCTCCACCAGCTTCTCAAGGGCAATTGGGGATGGGCAACAAATGCTGGCCTGGCCAGCCCCTACCACATTCCATAAAGGGCGGCACGGTGGCACAGTGGTTAGCACTGCTGCCTCACAGCGCCAGGGACCCGTGTTCGATTCCCGGCTTGGGTCACTGTCTGTGGGGAGTTTGTATGTTCTCCCTGTGTCTGCGTGGGTTTCCTCCAGGTGCTCTGGTTTCCTCCCACAGTCCGAACGATGTGCTGGTTAGGTACATTGGCCGTGCTAAATTCTCCCTCAGTGTACCCGAACAGGTGCCGGAGTGTGGCGTCTAGGGGATTTTCACAGTAACTTCATTGCAGTGTTAATGTAAGCCTTACTTGTGACTAATAAATAAAATAAAAATAAATAAAAGAATAAATGAAAAAGTAATGATAGGCAGGCACACAACATGCAGCCTGTTCTGTGGGTGGAATTTTCCGACTGCGTTCACCTCCAAGACTGGAGAATCTCCTCAAGGACAACAGGGCTTTGTATGGTCCTGTCCTGATGTGGAGATGCTGGTGTTGGACTGGGGTGAACGCAGTAAGAAGTCTCACAACACCAGGTTAAAGTCCAACAGGTTTATTTGGTAGCAAATTTGGTAGCAAAGCGAAAGCTTATGGTATTTGCTACCAAATAAACCTGTTGGACTTTAACCTGGTGTTGTGAGACTTCTTACTGGTTCTGTCCTGCCAGCTATGACTCCCATGGCGGGCGGGACAAAAAAATCTGCCCTGTATGCTGATAAGGGCCCACACATTATGATTTGATGGGAAGCTCTTGGAAGGTGTCACTGTCCATGGTTTTCAATTTCTATGAACTGTAGGCTGCGGCATCACATTGTACCACGCTGGAGTATGGCATGCATAGAGAGCAAGGAAAGAGCTGTAGGCTCTTCATTAAGGCCTAACATGGGTAAATGGGCTTCAGTATGACAGGCAACACACTGTGGCTTGCATAGCAAGGCACACCAAACCCAGAAAGTAATTGATAATTTTTAGGTAGTCCTACTTTGGCAGATTCACAGAATCATAGAATCCCTACAGTGCAGAAGGAGGCCATTGGGCCCATCGAGTCTCTACCGACCACCTCCCACCCAGGCTCTATCCCCATAATGCCACACATTTACCTTGCTAATCCCCTGACACTAGGGCCAATTAGCATGGCCAATCAACCTAAACCTTACATCTTTGGGCCGTGGGAGGAAACCGGAGCACCCGGAGGAAACCCACGCAGACATGGGGAGAACGTGCAAGCTCCACACAGACAGTGATCCGAGGCCGGAATTGGGTCCCTGGCATTGTGAGGCAGCAGTGCTAACCACTGTGCCATCGTGCCGCCCTATTCCTAAAGGAGTGCCATCTCCACATCTGCTCCCAGATGTGACTATTCTTCACTTGCCAGGTATGCCACACTGCAGCCTCTGGGGTGGGTGGCCTGGGGTAGAAAAGAGCTTTGCCAGCAGAATGAATGAGCTGGCATCACCTGTCCCTACAACTGGTCCCTCTGTATTTATTTTGTCTGTCCCAGGTTGTTGTTTCCTTTGCCCCAATAGTCTTTAGAATGGCTGAGGGTAACTGGTTATACCCTGTTTCCTGTGCTATACAGCTGTTTCAGTGTGCTCCTCCTGCCTACCCATCTCTGGGAAGCCAGCAGGAGGTGGCACTCATGGTGGGATAAGAAACGAGCAGGCACTCAAAAGGTTCCTTCTCCCGTTGCTGTCAGTTTTCCCGCAACAGGGGCTGCCCATGCCAAGTGATAGAAGTCAGCAAGTAAAGGTTGGTGACCTGGCTGGCACCTTGTGGCTGGCAGGGCGGGGGGGGGGGGGGGGGGGGGGGGGAGTGCGGGGAGGGGGGAGGGCGGGATGGACATTGGAGTATTGAGAGTTGTGTTCCCCTGTGTGGACACCCTGTGCCCAAAGGAGACTCTCAGCAGTGCTACTTGCTGCCCGCCTAACTCCCCTAGCTTCCCAATCGAGGTCCCCCCCCTCAAGCCCTCATCAAAATTGCCCCAATGACCTTGTAGTTCCCAAATTACCTGTCTGCCACCTTTGCTCCAAAGAAACAATCCCAAATTCCACAACCAAAACTTCTTGTTGAAACCCTTCATTAGTGGAATCATTCTGGTAAACCTCCTCCAGACCCTCTCAAAGGCCCTCACATTCTTAAAGTCTGATGACATATCTGTTCACAGGATGTGGGAGTTGTTGGCCAGGTCAGCATTTATTGCCTGTCTCCAATTGCCCTCGAGAAGATGACGGTGAGCTGAGTTCTTGAACACCCTGTTTGACCCAGCGACAGCGAAGGGACGGCGATGAATTTCCAAAGCAGCTTGGTCAGTGGTTTGGAGGCAGAACTTCAAAGCGGTGGCACTCCCATATGTCTGCTCTCCTTGTCCTTCTGGACGGTAGTGGTCGTGGGTTTGGAAGATGCTGTTGAAGGAGCCACAAGGATCTAGTTGTGGCCTTACCGGAGCTTAACAAAGGTTCAGCATAACCACCCCCCACCCCCAGCTTTTGGTGTTACAAAGCCCAAGATTCCAAATGCTTTGTTAACCACTCCCACAATGTGTCCTTTGGGCGGCACGGTAGCACAGTGGTTAGCACTGCTGCTTCACAGCTCCAGGGTCCCGGGTTCGATTCCCGGCTCGGGTCACTGTCTGTGTGGAGTTTGCACATTCTCCTCGTGTCTGCGTGGGTTTCCTCCGGGTGCTCCGGTTTCCTCCCACAGTCCAAAGATGTGCGGGTTAGGTTGATTGGCCAGGTTAAAAATTGTCCCTGAGATGCGTAGTTAGAGGGATTAGCAGGTAAATATGTGGGGGTAGGGCCTGGGTGGGATTGTGGTCAGTGCAGACTCGATGGGCCGAATGGCCTCCTTCTGCACTGTAGGGTTTCTATGATTTCTATGAAATAAAGGGCCAATTCCAGAAGATTCTGGTGGGTGGGGAGGTGGGGTTAGGGGAGATGCGGGGATGTGTGCAGGGGTGCAGGGGTGCTCAATCCTCCAGAATTAGTGCAATGGAAAGGCTCCTGGTCATGGTCAGCATACAGACTGAAAGCTAAATTCTGGGTGGCACAGTGGTGCAGTGGTTAGAGCTGCTGTCTCGGGTGACTGTCTGTGTAGAGTTTGCACGTTCTCCCCGTG
This sequence comes from Mustelus asterias, assembly GCF_964213995.1. Classification (NCBI taxonomy): domain Eukaryota; kingdom Metazoa; phylum Chordata; class Chondrichthyes; order Carcharhiniformes; family Triakidae; genus Mustelus; species Mustelus asterias. The sequence continues at coordinate 12,327,694 of NC_135826.1, read as the reverse complement.
CCTGCGTGGGTTTCCTCCAGGTGCTCCGGTTTCCTCCCACAGTCCAAAGATTTGCGGTTTAGGTGGATAGGTCGTGCTAAATTGCCCCTTAGTGTCAGGGAGAGTCGTAGGGTAAATACATGGGGTTACGGGGATAGGCCTGGGTGGGATTGTTGTTGGTGCGGCTAGATGGGCCGAATGGCCTCCTTCTGCACTGTAGGGAATCTATGAGTTGTCTGTTACTAGTCCTCTTTCTCCAGGTCTGTCATTTCTCTCTTGTGCCCCTCCCAGATGTTTTGCTGTTCTTGTCATTTTGTCTGATAACATCCCCGTGAAGCATATTTGGATGTTTTTGTCAGCTAAAGGTACTCTATAAATGCAAGCTGCTTTTGCTAGTCACCCCCTCTCTTTCTCTGTCTCTCTATCCCCTCTTCCTCCGCCAGTTGTTATTTCCTGGTGCCCTCTCACTCTTATTACCATCCCAGCAAATTTAAAACAACTACATTGATAGCAAATGGGAATAAACTCCAGGGGTGTTTTTAAAACTGATGACCCACCAATGATGAACAAGGGTGTAATGTCAGCCACATACTTATGAGTCCTTCCCTGAAATAAAGTTCATTCACTCGATTAAAATTGAGCCACGGGTGCACACTGGGACAATATTGGTCAACTCGGGACTTGAACTTTGCCTCATCAAATTTTCAGGCCACAACTTACCAAAACGTTCTGAATGCGTCTCACTCCTCTTCAGTTAAGGATAGTGGTAAGTATCATTTTTAAAAACATTCTGTTTATTCCCTTTCTCCTTCTCACTTCATAGAATGATGGAGTCCAATCATCCAGTCCAAAGATGTGTGGGTTAGGTTGATTGGCCATGCTAAATTGACCCTAGTGTCAGGGGGATTAGCAGGGTAAATGTGTGGGGTTACGGGGATAGGGCCTGGGTGGGATTGTTGTCGGTGCAGACTCGATGGGCTGAATGGCCTCATTCTGCACTGTAGGGATTCTATGATTCTATGAATCGCTGCAATGCAGAACGAGGCCATTCGGCCCATTGAGCATCGATAGGTTTTTGATTGGTAAAGGGATCAAGGGTTATGGGGAAAAAGCGGGAGAACAGTGTTGAAAAACTTATCAACCATGATTGAATGGTGAAGCAGACTCAATGGGCAGAATGGGGGCCTCTGCTCCTATAACTTATGGTCTTATGGAGACTGCACCGACTCTCTGACTTCTGCCTGTCTCTCTCTCTCTTTCCTTCTCCCCATCTCAGCTTCTGTTTAATTTCCTTGCCACTTCTCTATTTCTCAGACTTGTAAAGCAGCTATGGTTACCTTACGTCATCCAGTTCTGATACCAAAGGTCTTATCTCTCTCTCTCTCTCTCAGGTGCTGACTGATTTTTGCATTTCTGAGTTGCTTTTATCTCTCCAATTTGACTGGGTAGACCGGGAATAAATTAGCAAGGGCAGCAGATCCTAGAGATGGGTTATTTACAGATCGTCCTGCTGCCTCAAACAATTTTTTTTGTGTTTTCTCATTTGAGTCACTGACTGGCTTCCTCAGCTCCAACCTGTTGACGGGAAGCTGGGCATTTGTGGTGTTTGCTAAGTGCTTAGAGCACCACCTATTGAGCAAGGATATAAAACCAGCTCCTGGGACAGCCAGCAAGGAACTGTGCAGCACTCCAAATTCTTTTCCTTTCGGCTGGGATGGGGCCGCGTAAGTATTAACTGGAGAGCCCAATGGACAGTCAAATTGATGTCTAATATAATCAGTAAAAGTAATAATGATTAAAATACAATCAGATACTAGGGGTGGGCCTTATCAGGATTTAGATCATTTTATTCAATGCTATTAAATGTTAACAGCAGCGAGTGGGTTTGTGTAATCCATTTATGGCTTAACTTGTGTGATGACATCAGTGAGTGAGATCAAAATGAAATTTATGTTCTTCACAAGCATGCACTAATACGCACACACACAATTCTGTGTTAATAAACTATCTTGTGTTTGTTCTATTTCTGTTCAGTTGACACTACTTGAAAAAAGAACAGGGATTTTTCTTTTATTCATCCAAAGGATAAAGGCTAGGCCAGCATTTATCTATCACCCACCTCTGGTTGCTCTTGAGGAGATGGGATGAGCCACCCTCGGTGAACCGCTGTAGTCCATGCGATGTAGGTACATCCACAGGGTGGGATTTTTAGGCCGCATTCACCCCAAGAGCAGAAAATCTCACCTGAGGTCAACAGATCTTTCCATGGTGTCGGGGAGGGAAATCCAAGATTTTGACCCAGCGACAGTGAAGGAACAGTGATACATTTCCAAGTCAGGATGGTGAGTAGCTTGGAGGGGAAGTTGCAGTCGCCGATGTTCCCATGTGACTTCCGCCCTTGTCCTTCTAGATTTTAGCGGTCATAGGTTTGGAAGCTGCTGTAAAAGGTCTTCACCAACATACCTACCCTGACAATACCATTAAAAAACACATCTTAGTTGCTGTTTGCGGAATCTTGGATTCTACATTTGCCCAAATAAAAAACAAGTGAAAGGCTGTTATCATGATGTACTGGGAGGAGACTGTACCTCAGCACTGGGGAATAGGAAAACATTTAGACCATAAGACACAGGAGCAGAATTAGGCCACTCAGCCCATCGAGTCTGCTCCGCCATTTAATCATGGCTGACTTTTTTCTCATCCCCAATCTCCTGCTTTTTCCACATAACCCCCGATCCCCTTATTAATCAAGAACCTATCTATCTCTGTCTTAAAGACACTCAATGACCTGGCCTTCACAGCCTTCTGCGGCAAAGAGTTCCACAGATTTACCGCTCTCTGGCTGAAGAAATTCCTCCTCATCTCTGTTTTAAAGGATCGTCCCTTTAGCCTGAGGTTGTGCCCTCTGGTTCTAGTTTTTCCTACTGGTGGAAACATCCTCTCCACATCCACTCTATCCAGGCCTCGCAGTATCCTGTAAGTTTCAATAAGATTCCCCCCTCATCCTTCTAAACTCCAACGAGTACAAACCCAGAGTCCTCAACCATTCCTCATACGACAAGCTCTTCATCCCAGGGATCATTCCGTCAACATTTGTTGTGGGGAGGGAAATCCCTTCAGAACTAAAACGGACACATCGGTATCACTGCCGTCCACAGCATCATTTGATGTGATGCCATTTGGTGAATGGTAACCGCACTAAAATGGCATCCGGCTGGGACAGACCAAAGTGGACAATGCCTCCATTCCCAGGGCAGTCCGTGACAGCAAATCGAAGCAGATTTGACACAAAGTGGGCGATCCCCTTCAGCCAGCTGAACCTTACACGCCCTGCCTTGTCAGAATTTCTTGCTTGGGAAGGCAGAAAGCTCTGCTTGTAAAATGTCATTCCGCAAACACACTGCTGCTGACAAAGCAGATATTTGACAACATCAAAGATGGCAGCAGACTGCTCCAGACTTTATATTAACCTTGGTGAACGACTCTATCAATTCTCCGTCAAGCTCGAGTTTTTGGAACAAGATGACTGCTTTTTTTTGTACGAAATCTTTAAGGAGCTGCTGCTCATTTCGAGAAGCACGAGTGTATGCCCTGAGAGGGAAAGGGCGTTGGAGGTTGACATGAGCAGCTGAAACAGGGCGTAATGATGAGGTGCACCCAACGTGGCTTTATTTCAAGAAAGCTTTTGCTGGAAGGGGAATCTGAGGGAGGTAAGGAATCCCACAGGAAGAGTTGAAATAGGAGATAGTGCAATGACTCATAGAATCATAGAATCCCAACAGTACAGAAGGAGGCCATTCGGCCCATCGAGCCCGCACTGACCACAGTCCCACCAGGGCCCTATTCCCGTAACCCCACACATTTACCCTCCTAATCCCCCAGACACTAAGGGGCAATTTATCATGGTAAAATCAATCAACCCAATCAATCTAACCCGCACATCTTTGGACTGTGGGAGGAAACCGGAGCACCCGGAGGAAACCCACGCAGACACGGGGAGAATGTGCAAACTCCACACAGACAGTCACCCAAGCTGGGAATTGAACCTGGACCCCTGGTGCTGTCAGGCAGCACTGCTAACCACTGTGCCACTGCGCTGCCCTACTGTGCCACCATGCCTCCCTATATGTTCCCTATATGTGCCCTGTATGTGCCATTTTGTGCTATAATAATATTAATGTCACAAGTCGGCTTACATTAACACTGCAGTGAAGTTACTGTGAAAATCCCTCAGTCACCACTCTCCGGCTCCTGTTCGGGTACACTGAGGGGCAATTTATCATGGCCAATGCACCTAACCAGCACGTCTTTCGAACTGTGGGAGGAAACCGGAGCATCCTGAGGAAATGCACGCAGATACGGGGACAACATGCAGACTCTGCAAGAACAGTGACCCAAGCCGGGAATCAAACCCGGGTCCCTGGCACTGTGAGGCAGCAGTGCTAACCACTGTGCCACCATGCCGCCTCTGGTCTTGGGACTCTTGATTTTGTCACTGTATGGGTGTAGGAAGAAGCTTAGGATGACCAAGAGAGCACAAAACTGAGAGGGCCAATAGAAGCCCCGGCGATTAGCAGCGGTTGCAACGAGTAGTTCCATTGCTGCACCCGACTCTGAGTGCCCGTTTCCTTGCCCCACTGTCAGTCCAATCCACATGTGGCCACCACGTGGTCCTAAATGCCTCACCACCGCCCCCCCCCCCTCCCCCCCGCACCTCCCCAAAAGCAGTGTATTTGGCGTCGGTCCTGCAATGATCCAGGGTGGTGACAGAAGAAAATCCTCACTCCTCCTTCACAGTCTTGTAACCAAGGCACCGACTCTCATCATCAGTGTTAAGTCTGAAACTACCGGTAGGGAGATAGGTAGCTCCAAAGAACTCACACGGAGGCAAGCCACAGGAACAATTGGGTTTATTGACACACTCTTTTCCTCACACCCCAGCCCTCGGCTGCCTGTAGGGGCAGATTCCCGGGCTGGTCCCGCCTCGACTCAGGTCATAGAATCATAGAAACCCTACAGCACAGAAAGAGGCCATTCGGCCCATCGAGTCTGCACCGACCACAATCCCACCCAGGCCCTACCCCCACATATTTACCCTCTAACCTACGCATCTTAGGATTCTATGGGGCAATTTTTAACCTGGCCAATCAACCTAACCCGCACATCTTTGGACTGTGGGAGGAAACCGGAGCACCCGGAGGAAACCCACGCAGACACGAGGAGAATGTGCAAACTCCACACAGACAGTGACCCGAGCCGGGAATCGAACCCGGGACCCTGGAGCTGTGAAGCAGCAGTGCTAACCACTGCGTTGCCGTGCCGCCTGTCAGTGTACAGGTCATCTGACCTGTCCTCTTAAAGGGGCTCCGCCCCACACACATAATAGTAATGTTGAGACGTCTCAGTGATGCCGGTAATATAGTTCCAAGGGGACATATTTGGCAGAGGAAAAGAAAAAGGTAAATCATTGAAAGTTACTGTAATGTAGCACACACACACACACTGGGACCAAGGTGAAAAAAGCAGATAAAGAGAATTGAATTCCTACTTAGATTATGAAGCGTGAAAATGGAAAAGAAGAGCGGGTTATTTCATTAGTCAGGGGGGATTAATATGATATTTCTGAGTTATATTAATATTTGAGGATTACAGGAGCAACTCTCTCCCAAACTCGAAATATTAATCTGTTTTTTGTTCCATTTGAATACCAGGGATGGTAGGGGGCATGGGCAAGTTAAAATTGCACTGGTAAAATTCCCTTCTTCGGCAATTAAAAATCTGGACACTGAAATCTGTAAATTCAATACCATCAGATGCAGGGTGAGTAGGTGCTGAGGTAGCCTTATCCATGACAGAGTTCAGTTCCGCAATGAGGTACTTAAATTATTAAATTTATATATACTTCAGCACCTGGAGTGTAGGGAACGCTGTACCGGATTGTAATTTTAATATAATTTTGTCTCAATATTATCTTTCTTTAAATATTCTGCCCACCACTTCCTTGTTACCTGCTGAATTTGTCTATTTTTTGTTGCCACTTGACTGTTACATGCTTTTAACTTAGTCTATATATATTAATTTTTCAAATATAAGTTACGCTGCAATTCTGCTTTCGCAGACACGGGGAGAACGTGAAGACTCCACACAGACAGCCACCCGAGGCTGGAATCAAACCCAGGTCCCTGGTACTGCGAGGCAGCACTGTGTCACCATGCTGCCCAAGTCAGGAGGGCAGGGGGGTGGGGAGGCGATGACCTGGTGGCTTTATCATTAGGCTATTAATCCAGAAAATCATCTCATGTTCTGGGGACCCAGGTTCGAATCCCACCACGGCAGATGGTGGAATTTGAATTCAATAAATAATATCTGGAATTAAAAATCTACTGATGACCATGAAATCATTGTCGATAGTCGGGAAAAACCCATCTGGTTCACTGATGTCCTTCAGGGAGGAAATCTGCCGTCCTTATCTAATCTGGCCTACATGTGACTCCGGAGCCACAGCAATGTGGTTGACTCTCAACTGCCCTCAGGCAACAGGGTATGGGCAATAAATGTTGGCCAGCCAGAGATGCCCATCTCACATGAATGAATAAAAATAAAATTCTCTGCAGAATTCCCAGCCTCTGGCCTACTCGTGGAGCCACAATATTCAAATAGCTTATCCAGTTCAGTTTTTATAGGAACATACAAACATACAAATTCAGAGCAGGAGTAGGTCACCTGGACTCTCAAGCCTGCTCGGCCATTCACTAAGATCATGGCTGACCTGATTTTAGCCTCAAGTTCACATTGCCTATCCCCGATAACCTTTCACCCCCGTGCTTATGAGGAATCTATTTGTTCCTGCCTTAAAGATATCAAAGGTTCTGCCTCAACCACCTTTTGAGGACGAGAATTTCAAAATCTCATGACCTTTCGAGAGAATTTTTTTTCCTCAGTTCTGTCTTTAATGGGCGTTCCCTTCTTTTTAAACAGTGATCCCAAATTCCAGAGGAAAACTCCTTCCCACATCCACCCTGTCAAATTTCCTCAGGATCTTGCTTGTTTCAATCAGGTTGTCCCTTACTCTTCTGAGCCTGGTCTGACCAGCTGTTCCTCATAAGACTACTCGCCCATTCCAGGTATTAACCGAGTAAACCTTCTCCGAACTATTTCCAATGCATTGACATCTTTCCTTAAATAAGGAGACCAATACTGTACACAGTACTCCAGATGAGGTCTCACCAATGCCCTGTATAACTGAAGCATAATCATAGAATCCTTACAGTGCAGAAGGAGGCCATTTGGCCCATCAAGTCTGCTCTAACCACCCAGGCCACATCCCCTTAACCCCATCCATTTACCCCCTTGCCCCCCCTAACACTAAGGGTTAATTTAGCATGGTCAATCAACCTAACCCACACATCTTTGGACAGTGGGGGAAAGCCGGAGCGCCCGGAGGAGACCCACGCAGGTACGGGGAGAACATGCAGACTCTACCCAGACAGTGACCCGAGGCCGGAATTGAACCTGGGTCCCTGATGCTGTGAGGCAGCAGTGCTAACCATTGTGTCACAACGCCACCCATCACCATAATCTCCCTACTTTTGTGTTCAATTCCCCTTGCAATAAGCAATAACATTCTATTAGTTTTCCTAATTATTTGCTGCACCTGCATTCTAGCCTTTTGTCCTGTTCACAACATATTTTCCTCCCTCTCTGCTTAACCTGTAAATTTAGCCACCAAACTCTTCCTTCCTCGCTCAACATCTATCTTTTAAATGCCTACTTGTTGGAGATGGTTATTGCCTGGCACTTGTGTGGTGTGAATATTACCTGCTGCTTATCATAGAATCAGAATTCCTACAGTGTACAAGGAGGTCATTCAGCCCACCAGATCTGCACCGACCTTCCAACAGAGCATCTTACCCAGGCCCCATCCCCATGACCCCACATATTTACACCGTTATTCCCCCTAACCTACACATCACGGGACACTAAAGGATAATTTAGCATGGCTAATCCACCTAACCTATACATCTTTGGACTGAGGCAGGAAACCGGAGCACCCGGAGGAAACCCACGCAGCCCAAGTCTGAATATTGTTCAATTCTTGCAGCATATGGACTGCTTCAGTATCTGAGAACTTGTGAATGATACTGAACATTCTGCAATCATCAGTGACCATTCCCGCTTCTGATTTGATTTGATTTATTATTGTCACATGTATTAGTATACAGTGGAAAGTATTGTTTCCTGCACACTATACAGACAAAACATACCGTTCATAGAGAAGGAAAGGAGAGAGTGCAGAATGTAGTATTACAGTCATAGCTAGGACATAGAAAAAGATAAAGTATTGTTAGAGGGTTTAAAATAATTTTAAAAATGTTTTAAAAGCATAGATTGAGAGTAAAAGGTAGAATTAGAAAGTATGTTGGGCACAGCTTGCAAGAAGTCGCTACGCTCCAGTGCCTGATGGAGGGAAGGTCAGTGATGAAGCAGCTGAAGATGTTTGGGCCTGGTACACTACCTTGAGGAACCCCTGCAGTGATGTCCTGAGATGATTGACCTCCAACAACCCTCGTCCTTTGTGCCAGGATTGACTTTAACCAGTGGAGAATTCCCCTTGATTCCATTAACTTCCGTTTTGCTAGGGCAGCTTGATGCCACACTCAGTCTGCCTTGACATCAAAGGCAATCACTCCCACCTCACCACTTGGGTTCAGCTCATTTGCCTATGTTTGGACCAAGGCAGTAATGAGGTCAAGAGCTGAGTGGCCCTGATGGAACCCAAACTGAGCATCAATGAGTAGGTTACTGCTGAATGAGTGCTGCTTGATAGCACTGTCGATGACCCCTTCCATCACTTTGCTGATGATTGAGAGTAGACAATTTGGGGCGGGTTGGATTTGTCCTGCTTCTTGTGAGCTATGGGTTGGCTGCCATTTTACATCTTTCTCGATTTTTATTTCAATTTTTTTAATTCCATAAAATTGGTGGCTTAGGCTATAGCTGCACCAATCCTGTTTTCTGGGTTCTCTTCCCCATATATCTTCGCTTCTGTCTTTCTCTCTCACTCTCACATTCTCTCCCTCTCTCTCTCTCTCACATTCTCTCCCTCGCTCTTTCTCTCTCTCACTCACTCTCTCTCGCTTTCACTCTCTCTCACTCTCATTCTCTCTCGCTCTCACTCTCTCTCGCTCTCACTCTCTCTCACTCTCACTCTCTCTCTCCCTCACTCTCTCTCGCTCTCACTCTCTCTCACTCTCACTCTCTCTCGCTCTCACTCTCTCTCACTCTCACTCTCTCTCGCTCTCACTCTCTCTCACTCTCACTCTCTCTCGCTCTCACTCTCTCTCGCTCTCACTCTCTCTCACTCTCACTCTCTCTCACTCTCACTCTCTCTCTCCCTCACTCTCTCTCTCCCTCACTCTCTCTCACTCTCACTCTCTCTCTCCCTCACTCTCTCTCGCTCTCACTCTCGCTCTCACTCTCTCTCCCTCACTCTCTCTCGCTCTCACTCTCTCTCACTCTCACTCTCTCTCTCCCTCACTCTCTCTCACTCTCACTCTCTTTCCCTCTCACCTCTCTTATCAAAACCAAGAGCCCTATCATTGACCAAGAACTTTGTCGTCCCTCCAACGCTCTCCCTTTGTGGCTCAGCATCTATTTTCCATATACCTACTTGGGACACTCCTTTGGACAAATATTACGTTGAAGGTACGGTATAAATCGAGTTGCTCTTGCTCATAAAGAATGTATGACCTTTGTAGAGAAAGATTAAAGAGCTCTGGCTGTACAGTGTTGAGGAATGCTTAAGGGGAAACCACATTGAACTATATAAGTCATTAAATGATACAGATAAGGTAAATCCAGAGCTTTACTTCGAGGGAAGTCAGGCTTGTGATGAAAATTTAATTTCAAACAGCTGCAGCATTCTTAAACGTTGATTCGTTGCTGGATATCATCAACTAGAACGTCTTCCTAAAACCAGGTTTTTTTATTCTATTCCGCTGGGAATACGATGAGAAAAACAACTTAATTTTTGCACCTTATTTGCCACAGGAGGTTAGAGGTTATGAGGTGCAATGGGCGGCACGGTGGCACAGTGGTTGGCACTGCTGCCTCACAGCGCCAGGGACACAGGTTCGACTCCCGGCTTGGGTGACTGTCTGTGCAGAGTCTGCACATTCTCCCCGTGTCTGCGTGGGTTTCCTCCCACAGTCCGAAAGACGTGCTGGTTAGGTGCATTGGGCATGCTAAATTCTCCCTCACTGTATCCGAACAGGTGCTGGAGTGTGGTGGCAACTAGGGGATTTTCATAGCAACTTCATTGCAGTGTTAATGTAAGCCTACTTGTGACACTAATAAATAAACGTTAAAACTTTAAAACCCACAGAAACCAGTTCGCAGTGCTTGTGAAAGGCTGTTTGAGTGGGTCTCGAGAATCTTTGGGGTAACTGTTGCCATGGAAGAGATGAGGGCAGTCAGTGATTAGCTTCCCTTGTTCAGATGCTGTGCCAGATCGGAATGGTGTTCCTCATGTAGAGAGGTGCAACTGTTCTGACTCCGTAGGCAACCAGTTTAATATAACATAGGGCTGCTGGTACAGATCACCACTTTCTGGGAGGACATTTGGGAATTTTGAGCGTAAGAGAAGCTTGGATTGCCAACTGAGGATGGCCGTTTATCAGGCATGTTGGCCTTTCTATTGAGAGGCAGGGAGGGGTACTCCGGGAATGTGCAATGACTGCATTAAATCCTCAGATACAAATCTCCCCACAGTCTCACCCCTCCATATCTCTGCTGCCTTCTCCAGCCCTGGTGTTGTGTGGGCTCCAACTAGTTTTTTCTGGGTCTCCAGCAACCTAATGACAGACCCTAACAAAAGGGATTAAAAAAAGGCAATTTTTCCACTTCTCTTCATGTGGATCCTTGGGGAGTTCCACTCTTTCCAGTCTGTGCCCATCCCCGAGAGTAGGCCGTACATCAAGCCTTCTCCACCATTCAGTACAATGATTGTCCTCTTTATCATGAGACTGTGTTTTTAGATTTCTCAGCTAGCGGAGAGAACCTCTCAGTGTCCACCCGCCCCCCCTTTCAAGTCCCTTGCTTGTTTCTGCATCTTGTATGTTTCAATGAGATCACCCCTCATTCTTCTAAACTCCAGTGAATGCATGCCCAATATACTCATCATAGAACAACTCTCCCATTCTAATGGACCTTACGGCCTCACTCCCGAAATCGTAATATCCCGCCCAAGGTCAATGGACCTTCCCATGCTCCGCCCCTCACCTGCTCCGATTCCTGTGGCGGGCAGACCAGTAAAATTCCAGCTCATATGCCCTCTGCTCTGATGATCTTGGTGATGGGAAAGGCATTTAATCAGGCAGGAGAGTGGTGGGTCGGGACCGCAAAACCTTCCCTACTCTAAACTGACTAAGGCCCACATGTGACCAGTGGGTGGCCTCCCCACTTTGCTGCCAATTGAAGCTCTTAGGTGGGCAATGAATGTTCAATGAAGGGTTTCATCCCACCGCCACAGGTATTAACACAGCGGTAGACAAGAGGCTCTCCAAACACTAATCACATCCTGGTTTCGGGTTCCCAATGGGGTCCCACATTGAAAGGCAATCAGCGTCTGATTGAGGGATCTTGCATTGGGAAGAGGTGACATGTTGACAACAGCCAACCCCTTACCCATACTGCTGACATATCCTCCCCATTCCCGAGACCCACAACCTCACCACCACCAACCAGCCCAGCATTTACTTACCTCTCACCTGGAATCCAGCGACAATTCTTGACCTTTGACAGGTGCCGATTCGGCAGCAGCTTCTGCCTTCCCGGCATTGCTGCCGTTCAACAAAGCGGCTGGCCTCTGATTGGCTGGCAACTGTCAGTGGGCAGGGCCTCTGCCCCCAGGGTCCTGGATGCCTTGGGGTGGGAGGCTTGCTGCTGGTTTGTCAAGTTTCTGAGTGGAACAAGATGCAGTGGGCTTCCCAAAAAGAGGCAATGTGGGTCACTCACTGACTCTCCAGTCAGCAGTCATAGAATCGTAGAATCCCTACAGTGCAGAAGAAGGCCATTTGGCCCATCGAACCCACACCGGCAACAATCCCATCCAGGTCCTATCCCCATAACCCCACATATTTACCCTCCTACTCCCCCTGACACAAAGGGGCAATCTAGCATGGCCAATCAACCTAAGCCACACATCTTTGGAGTGTGGGAGGAAACTGGAGTACCCGGAGGAAACCCACGCAGACATGGGGAGAACATGCAAACTACACACAGATAGTGACCCAAGGCCGGAATTGAACCCGGGTCCCTGGCGCTGTGAGGCAGCACCATGTCATCCAGCTGAGACCCCCATCACCTCCACAGGATTCACATGTTTGACTCTCTGGCCGGAACTTTACTGGTGTGCCCGCCCGAGGATCATAAGATCGTGCCCGAGGCCAACGGAGAATGTTGTTCTGTGAGCTTCACCTGCCCGAAATCAGGGCAGGCGTGACGGTAAAATCAGAGCCTCTGTTAGAAATGGGAGAAATATATTTCCCTGCCATTGTCGCCCACGTTCTAAGAACTAAATATAAAAATAAACCTGTTGATGTTGCTGCTATATGAAGATGATCTAATCCCTTAATTCATGTCTGACACCTCTTTTGTAGGATGAGGTTCTCATTTACAGCTCTTGTATTTACAGAACTCTTAAAACATTTCTTGTCAAATTGATCTGTGCTTATCAATATGGCAACTCCAACAAAATACCTACACTCTCCTCAGCACTGAAGTTCTGACAGATAACAATGCTTTGAATTGCTTCTAACCACGTGAACCATTGGCCTCCTGAGTGCTACAGATTCTTGGGCAAGTTAGACTGGATTTGCAACTTCTCCACATGTTTGCCTGTAGTAACCATTCAGTACCTGCAAATAAAAAGACAATTGGCACATGCCCCAACTCACCGATTCCAACACCACTCAACCTATTCCCGAAACTACACAGCAACTGGGAAAGAGCAAAGTTCAGAGGAGAAAGCAGTACTGACCAGCTCAGGAAACACTCAGGGAAATTTCTGTCAGACTCATGGACGGCACGGTGGCACAGTTGTTAGCTCTGCTGCCTCGCAGCGCCAGGGACCCGGGTTCAATTCCCGGCCTGGGTCACTGTCTGTGTGGAGTCTGCGCATTCTCCCCATGTCGACATGGGTTTCCTCTGGGTGCTACAGTTTCCTCCCACAGTTCAAAAGACGTGCTGGTTAGGTGCATTAGTCATGCTAAATTCTCCCTTAGTGTACCCGAACAGGCGCCGGAGTGTGGCGATTAGGGGATTTTCACAGTAACTTCATTGCAATGTTAATGTAAGCCTATTTGTGACTTATAAATAAACATTGAAACAGACTCTCTTGGGTAATTAAGTAAAATTCTTGGCCCAATTGATGCCCTTACATGACCAATCATTGGCCACTTAAGCTCAATTTTCAGGCTGGCGTGCAGATTTACCTGGCATGGGAAAAACCAAGAAAGAACGGGCCTAGGTTTTGGAATGAACAGGTGGGATGGGGAGTGGGGGGGGCCTCTGTCAGAAGCTCCATTCTGACTGTGGGTATCCCCCCTCTCCTCCCCCACTCTTTAAGGTCTCGGGGATGCTGGACATCTCAGCCTTTTCCCCAACACCCATTTTGCACCATCCAAGGCCTCCCTATCCTCCTGCCCTGGATGTCCTCAAACTTAGCTCGTCCTCAAGTCCTGGGACATGTTGATGGACTTGCTCTTCAGTCCGCCCTTGTCGCTGTAGGGTCGGCCTATTTGAATGGCCAGCAGCTCTCCAAGGAGAAGGGAGGCCTCACCGCCCCAAGAGACATATATTGGGGAGAATAGCCTCTATAAATGTGATTCTCCTCCCCACTTAGGGAACTGCCCAAGTTCCCATTTCCTGGGCAGTGGGGAATCGAACCCATGGCCTTTTTGGGCAAGCTTTTCCAGAGGCAATCGCCGTCAAAAAGAAACAATTCCTCATAGTGTGAACACTCTGCATGGTTTTTGTGAAGTCTTTAGCTTTGTAACCTAACTGAATCATCCCAAAGTCAGCTTGCCTTAATGTTTCACTCAATTGAGAAGGAAACCTCCCATTAATGTGTTTAAGTATTGGACCATCAATGCCATTAGCTTAATTGTATTTACTTTTATAGCCTATTAAAGGCCAATGTTAAGGAGAACAAAACTAAATGTTTAAGAAAGAATGAAAAATAGACAACTAGGTGCTGCTGCAGGCAATTTATAATCTACCCTTTCGTGAACAGTAACATAAGTAGTTAACTTCCTGAGTTAATATTCTTCAAGATTCTACCTAATGCCCACAGGTAACAAATTTATACTTTGCATATCTATCCATCCATACATCGCTATCATTCAACTGTTTAACCTGGTTAAAAAGTATTAAATGGGAATATCTAGACCTGTGCTCATAATTTCCAAATTGAATAATCTGTGAATTATGCAAACCGGTCCAGATTTCATTTCCCCACCACTCATCCACCCCACCGCGCACCCCCCCCCCCCCCCACCCCCCCACCCCCCCGCCAAACCACCACCAGGACAGCAACAGGCCCTTCTGCCCACAATGTAGTGCAGAACATGAAGTCAAATTAAACTAATTAAAGCATTCTTTCTGGTTGTATCACAGCTTGGTATGGCTCCTGCTCTGCCCAAGGTCACAAGGAACTACAAAATGTCATGAATGTAGCCCAATCCATCACGCAAACCAGCCTCCCATCCATTGACTTTGTCTACACTTCCCACTGCCTCAGAGAGGCAGCCACCATAATCAAGGATCCCACGCACCCCGGACATTCTCTCTTCCACCTTCTTCCATCGGGATAAAGATACAAAAATCTGAGGTCACGAAAAGCTTCTTCCCTGCAGCTGTCAGACTTTTGAATGGACTCAGCTTGCATTAAGTTGATCTTTCTCTACACCCTAGCAATGACTGTAACACTACATTCTGCACCCTCTCCTTTCCTTCTCTATGAATGGTATGTTTTGTCTGTATAGCGCGCAGGAAACAATACTTTTCACTGTATGTTAATACATGTGACAATCATAAATCAAATCAAAATCAACTAATCCCTTCTGCCTGTCCTTGATCCATATCACTCTAATCCTTGCATATTCATGTGCTTATCTAAAAGCTCCTTAAACGCCCCTATCATATCTGCCTGCACCACCACCCCTGGCAGTGCGTTCCAGACACCGACCGCTCTCTGCTTAAAAAACTTGTCCCCCAAATCTCTTTTGAACTTTCCCCCTCTCATCTTAAGTGCATGACCCTCAGCATTGGATCTTCTCGTCCCATCGGTGTCTAAGGTATTTTGCGTGATTTGACTGCGGGGAGTCTCCTTCAGTGAGACCAGAAGGTGGATAATGCCAACCCTAACTTATAATAACCACACGTCAACGTTGCAACAAAAGTTACAGCTTATGGAATGATTGGGATATCAGCCAGCTGGATTGAAAACTAACGCCATGCTGGGTAGGGAAAATGGTAAGAGTTTTAACAACACCAGATTAAAGTCCAACAGGTTTATTTGGTAGATAATACCATTAGCTTTCGGAGCTAATGGTATTTGCTACCAAATAAACCTGTTGGACTTTAACCTGGTGTTGTTAAAACTCTTACTGTGTTCACCCCAGTCCAACGCCGGCATCTCCACATCATTAGGGGAAATGGGACAGTCATTCGTAGAAAATTATGATGGAGATGTCGGGACAGATGGAATGTGTTCCAATGTTTATTTGGGTCCCCTGGTGTCCACAGCATCCTTGCATAATACATGAAAGTATTTCAACTGGATTGGAAGGTGGATAGGGCTGGAAAATCCTGCCTTCTACATTTGTGTCTCCTCTCAATTCTACTTTCCATTGAGATGATGTCAACTCAGCAAGTCTTTCTTGATATCTTAAGTGGGCTTGCTGTTTGTCTGTGAATGGCCCCCAACAAATCAAACATTTTAAATCCTTTGTAAAGTAGGGTACCTAAATCTGGGCACCGTATTGCCTTTATTTTTTTATTCACACCCTATTTGTTGCTCCTGCAAGATATATTCCACACGGTTGCACAGCCTCACGCCCACAGAGCTTATAGAGAGGAGATTGCTGGTCACAGATTTAAAATTTTCATCACGAGAATCGTACATGTATCTACGGTAACCTGTTTAAATTGATAGTCAAATTATCCTTCGTTACAGCTTCATATTTGAATAGCTTTCTCAGTTACATCTTCTACTTGCTGGAAACTGTCAGTGAATGATCCAATCCCATTCCATCTTTACCCTGTACTAATAGAAGCGTTCCATCATGTACACAAGTTTGGTGCTTCATTCTGATACACATCATCCTACATTTATTCACATTAAACCCACCTGCAATTCCTCATCCCACCTGCTTAATTATTCCAGATCTCGTTTCCTTATACTTGTTGCCCAGTTAAATGCATTTTCTGATTTGTGAAGCTGTGAACCATGAAGGGACACTGTTCAAATCCATCTCTCTACCTTCAATAGGATTCTGTTGTCATTGAAGAAAGAGGAGGAGCTGACATCTATCAGCACTCCCAAGATATGAATCGACAATTGGGATAAACACTGTATCTCCCAGTAATGCTTACAAATCCTCTACTCAGCAAACCAAAGCTCAAATACCTCAGCTGGGGGAAGAGTGGGAATCTCCCTCGGTTTATTCCATTGTTCAAAAGGGTGAAATAAAGAGCACTCGATCCTAAAGGTGGATGCACCATTAGTACAACACCACCGGAGAAAAGGCATGCTGTAATTCTTTCAGAAATGACCAAAACAGACATACAAGGCAACCACAATGTCATCCAAGATATCATAGAGTCATAGAGATATACAACATGGAAACAGGCCCTTTGGCCCAACTCATCCATGCCGACCAGGTTTCCTAAACTGAGCTATTCCCATTTGTCTGCATTTG
This sequence comes from Mustelus asterias, assembly GCF_964213995.1. Lineage (NCBI taxonomy): Eukaryota > Metazoa > Chordata > Chondrichthyes > Carcharhiniformes > Triakidae > Mustelus > Mustelus asterias. The sequence goes on along the minus strand of NC_135826.1, from coordinate 12,310,733 downwards.
GCCCATATCCCTCAAAACCTTTCCTATCTATGTACCTATCCAAATGTCTTTTAAATATTGTAATTGTACCCACCTCTGCCACCTCCTCTGGCAGCTCATTCCATATATGACCCACCCTCTGTGTGAAACAATTGCCCCTCAGGTCTCTTTTAAATCTTTCCCCTCTCACCTTAAACCTGTGTCCTCTAGTTTTGGACTCCCCTACCCTGGGGAAAAGACCTTGGCTATTCACCTGATCTATGCCCCTCATGATTTTATAAACCTCTATGAGGTCATCCCTCCCTCATCCTTCTACGCTCCAGGAAAAGAAGTCCCAGCCTATCCAGCCTCTCCTTATAATTCAAACCTTTCAGCCCTGTTGAAACACTTTCATGTATTATGGAAGGATGTTGTGGACACTATGGGACCCAAAAAAACGTCAGAACAAATAACATTTGTCTTGGCCATTCCATCATAATTTTCCTTGAATAACTTTCCCATTTTCCCTCCCCAGTGTGGCGTCAAATTTCAATCCAGCTGACTGATTTCCCAATCATTCCATAACAAAGAACAAAGAACAAGAGAACAAAGAACAATACAGCACAGGAACAGGCCCTTCGGCCCTCCAAGCCCGCACCGCTCCCTGGTCCAAACTAGACCATTATTTTGTATCCCTCCATTCCTACTCCATTCATATGGCTGTCTAGATAAGTCTTAAATGTTCCCAGTGTGTCCGCCTCCACCACCTTGCCTGGCAGCGCATTCCAGGCCCCCACCACCCTCTGTGTAAAATATGTCCGTCTGATATCTGTGTTAAACCTCCCCCCCTTCACCTTGAACCTATGACCCCTCGTGAACGTCACCACTGACCTGGGGAAAAGCTTCCCACCGTTCACCCTATCTATGCCTTTCATAATTTTATACACCTCTTATACACATAAGCTGTAACATTTGTTAAAAGGTTGGCATGTAGTTATGATAAGTTAGGCTTGGCATTATCCAATCATCACTTGTTGATTCACCACCTCAGCTCTTGGGAATAGGATGGAGCATGGCAAAAGGGCAAGGGAATGGGTAGCGTCTCTGGAGAGCTGGTACAGGTTGGATGGTTCACAAGGCCAAATGTCTAAGCAGTAGGCAGTGAGACTAGGGGAATTCATCAGTCCTGGAATGTCTATAGGACATCAAAGGTCATAAGGAGAAGCCTGGGGTCAGGAGGCTATCAAAAAGAAGTGTCTGGCAGCAGACCAGAATTTCGCATGGATCCAGAAGGATAATTTCTGCTACTCCCTGTCATGCTTTTATATTAATATAAAGGCATCATAAGGGGTGGAAAAAATGTTGAGTGTTCATTGATTAAGATTAGGCACAACAGTTATACAAAGGTAAAAAAAAACTTGAGGCTTCAGCAGCAGAGCTGTGTGTGCTGATTCTTCTCACAGATCAAAGTGAAACTGAGACTGAATTACATGACACACTTCTGTTCTAGTGATGATGTGCTGCTATCCTTAAAGGCATATTACCACACTCCCAGCTCCATAATAAGAACAGATGATTTGTCTTCCAATCCCCTGAGAATGAAACATGTTACACGTTACACGCTAGTTGAGAAGGTTTTTTTCAGTGGGGTCCCTTGAGCATGTTTTAGGCCCCCATATTTGCATATGCATGCCCTGGGTGCCTGTTCAGAAGTCTTTATCAATATGATGGGTGGCACATTTGCAGCATGGATTTAGCAGGTGTACATTGCCTGCCATTTTGGACCTTAGACCCCCATTTTATGGGTGTGAAACGTGAGCCACCATTCAATTCCTAGGCCACCCTCCTGGATCATGACTGTCAAAACTTCAATGCAGTGGTGAGAAAAGATACTGTGCTCAGTTCTGGTCGCCTCATTACAGGAAGGATGTGGAAAAGATTGAAAGGGTGCAGAGGAGATTTACAAGGATGTTGCCTGGATTGAGTGACATGCCTTATGAGGATAGGCTGAGGGGGCTCGGTCTTTTCTCCTTGGAGAGACGAAGGATGAGAGGAGACCTAATAGAGGTATATAAGATGTTGAGAGGCATAGATCGGGTGGACTCTCAGAGGCTTTTTCCCAGGGTGGAACTGTCTGCTACGAGAGGACACAGGTTTAAGGTGCTGGTGGGTAGGTACAGGGGAGATGTTAGGGGTAAGTTTTTCACACAGAGGGTGGTGGGCGAGTGGAATCGGCTGCCGTCAGTGGTGGTGGAGGCAAACTCAATAGAGTCTTTTAAGAGACTTCTGGATGAGTACATGGAGCATAATAGGATGGAGGGTTATAGGTAGGTCTAGAAGGTAGGGATGTGTTCGGCACAACTTGTGGGGCCGAAGGGCCTGTTTGTGCTGTAGGTTTTCTATGTCCGATACGGCGTTCAGATCTTATGCGGAAAGCAAAGGGGACCCATCTCAAAGTTAATAGGGTGAGTTCCCCTGAGCTTGTTTGTGAGGAGTTAAGCAAGAATTTTTGACAAGAAGATTCCTGGACTGGTTGTAGGTCTGTCTACACAGCCCATGGAGAGGCCGGGGAATAAGGACAGTCTTATGTCAGTGCATCTCAGAGGAGATCCGTAATGTCATCTTCCATGAAGGTGATAGGAATGTTCTTACTTGGAACTCATAATTCAAGGCTGAATGGTATGCAATAACTTTATTCAGGATTGTGTGTCTCTCAAGAAGTTGGAGGGCTGCAAAGAGCTGGTGATTGGTGACTTGATCAGACAAAAAAGAATGAGATGAGTGCATGTGGCCTTTATTTGCATGAGCGCACAACTTAAATCAAAAATGTTGTGCCTGGATTGACTAGGAATGATTCTAGGCTCCACTACATGTCCAACTTGTTGGTGTGCTGCACAGGGGGACGATGTAGTGTCAGTCAACACCTTCCGTTCAATTTGGCAAAAGGAAATCCTTGTTGAGAGTGTCAAACAAGTAGCTGCTATTCTCAACATGCTGAGCAGTCAGGCAACCATGGTTAATTAGTGTTGATGGAGGCAAACATACACACAGACACCTGTCAACGCTGACAGATTAAGTGGACATATCTATTCATTAGGATCTGTTGGGATTTAGTGTAAGGAGGAAAGTAGAGAAAGGTTCCAGTGTTTAAATAAATTGCTACATTCCGATCACAAAGATCCTCAGGCCATGAGTCGTGGTGATGTCTAAGGAATTTCAGATGGTTCTCTAAGTTATTTCTTTCCTGTCCTTTCCTATATTGTTGGCTCCCTGCTTCGATATCTCAATCCGTGGAGACTGAGGCAGGGGGGAGGTCGCAGGTCACAGTGAGGTAACAGCAATGCTCTTACCCAGAGCACACAGAATGAGAAACAATCATTATAAATGTTTGAACTATAACTATCGATAAAACTGCATTCAACAATTCATCCTCCTCAAATAGAGATTTGGTTCCCTCCTAGGGCATTTAGTTCCCTCATGAGGTATTAGAACCCCTGCGAGGGTATTTAATTCAGTCTCCTGATGGGGCATTCATTATTCTCATCAGGTATTTGATCCCTGATTGTCGACTTGATAATTTGTTAGAGACAGAACACAGCTATTTTACAAAATGAAAGAGATCCAGAAACAGGAATGGTTGGTTAATGGTTAGTGTGATGGGTGTGGATCCCTTTATCTGTCTATAGGGTTGTGAGAAGCACATTGGCCAGAATACCAAAAGAATTTCCTTTCTCTCCCTGATTAGTCACATAAGGCAAATAACAATATTAGGCCATATATTGGGCACACATAGGACAGCACGGTAGCACAGTGGTTAGCACCGCTGCCTCACCGTGCCAGGGACCTAGGTTCAATTTCCAGCTTGGGTCACTCTCTGTGTGGAGCCTGCATATTCTCCCTGAATCTGTGTGGGTTTCTTCCAGTATTCCAGTTTCCTCCCACAGTCTGAAAGACGTGCTGGATAGGTGGATTGGCCATGCTGAATTCTCCCTCAGTGTACCCGAACAAGTGCCGGAATGTGGCGACTAGGGGATTTTCACTGTAACTTCATTGCAGTGCTAATGTAAGCCACTTGTGACACTAATAAATAAACTTAAACTTAAACACCTCTAATATAGGAAAACCTCACAAAGCAATAATTAAAAAAATGGACTCCAAGCCAAAGACAGAAAGAGATATGAGGAGAGGGCAGTACAATGTCACAGTGGTTAACACTGCTACCCCACAGCGCCAGGGACCCGCGTTCAATTCTAGCCTTGGATGATTGTCTGTGTGGAGTTTGAACATTCTCCCCGTGTCTGCGTGGGTTTCCTCCGGGTGCTCCGGTTTTCTCCCACAGTCCAAAGATATGCGGGTTAGGCTAAATTGACTCTTAGTGTCAGGGGATTAGCAGGGGAAATATGTGGGGTTGTGGGGGATAGAAGCTGAGTGGGATTATTGTCAGTGTAGACTCAATGGGCACTGTCGGGATTCTATGATTCTATGATTCAAAGTGTCCAAGTCCAAGAACACATAGAGGTGATTTGTAAGGAAGGTATTAAAGGGGGAGATGGGGGTGGTGGAGAAGCAGAGGGATGTCCAGGGCATTGGGCCTCAATGGCTGAGTTCATGGCTCTGCTAATGGTGGGGCAAAAGGAAGGCAGAAGAGACCAGAGACAGAGGAGTAGGCAGTCTGGGGGCATTGTAAGGCTAAAGAAGGTTGTGGGGACAGGGACGGCCATGAAGGGTGTTAAACACAGGGACATAGTCACGTCCACTAAGTGGTGCTGATTTTATTCCAGTGGAATTCGGCCAACTCAGCAAAACCAGAGCAAAATGGAAAGGAATTTAAAATGGATATTATACCCAATGAAAATCGAGTTTGCAAAATCTTTTGTGTTGTTTTAAATGACACAGCACTGGAAGCTAGCTTCAGTCTCATCCTGGCTGCGGTCCCAGATTGAAGCAAATAATGGTGTGAGCTTCCACTGATTGCACCCATTTGTGAGCCTTCAAAACAGCTTTTAAACTGCACTTCCTTTAGGTGCAAGAGCACTGATTATCGGCACATTTTAAAAGCTTTTAAATGCATTTTTAAAAAATCTTAGGAGCTAATGGCTGTATAACAATGAAACTAGTAAATGGTCATCGCGGGCCCAAAGCTTGCGGTCTCCAGATGGTCTCACCTCCGAGGTACTCCGCAAGATGGGTGAGGGGATCCCTCGAATTCCTAACGTAGTAATTGTCCCGTAAATTTCAACTTTCACTGAACAATTAGCCTGTGTTTGGAATTCTCCAAAACTCTTTTATTTTCAAGTTTATTTTATTAGTGCCACAAGTAGGCTTACATTAACATTGCAATGAAGTTACTGTGAAAATCCCCCAGACGCCACACTCCGGCGCCTGTTCGGGTACACTGAGGGAGAATTTAGCATGGCCAATGCACATAACCAGCACGTCTTTCAGATTGTGAGAGGAAACCGGAGCACCCAGAGGAAACCCATGCAGACACGGGGAGAACGTGCAGACTCTGCACAGACAGTGACCCCAGCCAGGAATTGAACCCAGGTCCCTGGCACTGTGAGGCAGCATCTTGGGACTCTAAGGGATAATTTAGCATGGCCAATCTACCTAATCTGTCCATCTTTGGAGTGTTGGAGGAAACCGAGGCACCTAGAGGAAACCTACGCAGAAACAGGGAGACTGTGCAAACGGTACAGTCACCAGAATTGAACCCGGGTCCCTGGAGCTGTGAAGCAGCAGTGCTAACCATTGTGCCACTCTAATGTGTTTTAGGGAAGGAAATCTTCCATCCTTACCTGGTCTGGCCTGCACGTGACTGCAGAGCCAAAGCAATGTGGTTGGTTCCTAAATGCCCTCTGAAATGACATAACAAGTCATTCAGTTCAAGTAAATATGGGCCCAGCAGCAATGTCCGCATGATTTAAGAACAATGCACCCAGTTAGAGTTGTTCTGTCAGATCTGGGAGTGGAACTGAACCTAAAGAGAATAATCTTGCTTCTTACATTTAGAGTCTTCTAATCAGAATTCACATTTAACTGTTAGAAGAAATGTTCTGAATAAAAGTTGAAGATAAGATTTACTACAAATTGCTTCTCTGTCCAATTAACCTGTTTATTTATAATGGGCTTTGTTGCAAGCAAATGTTCATTAGTACCCTGGTGGGCCCACTGGTAGCACATGTGGGATTACAGTGTCCAGTTTACATAAGAAAGGTTTTTAGTATCATGTGTCCTAGTCAAGCTGAGTTATAAGGAGAGGCTGAATAGACTGGGACTTTTCTCTCTGGAGCGTAGGAGGCTGAGTGGTGACCTCATAGAGGTCTATAAAATAATGAGGGGAAGAGACAAGGTAGATAGTCAATATCTTTTCCCAAAGGTAGGAGAGTCTAAAACTAGAGGGCATAGGTTTAAGGTGAGGGGGGAGAGGTACAAAAGTGTCCACAGGGGCAATTGTTTCACACAGAGGGTGGTGAGTGGCTAGAACAAGCTGCCAGAGGTAGTAGTAGAGGCAGGTACAATTTTATCTTTTAAAAAGCATTTAGATAGTTATATGGGTACGATGGTTATAGAGGGGTATGGGCCAAATGTGGGCAATTGGAATTAGCTTAGGGGTTTTAAAAAAAAGGGTGGCATGGACAAGTTGGGCCGAAGGGCCTGTTTCCATGCTGTAAACCTCTTTGACTCTAAGCTATTGAAGGACTAGGCATGAGGCAGTAAAAGTGAACTCTTGATCATAAAATATCTACTTCTGACTGAATTTGATGATGTTGCGTGGAATTGAGTCATAGAATCCTTACAGTGCAGAAGGAGGCCATTTGACGCATCGAGCCTGCACCGACAACAATCCCACCCAGGCCCCATACCTGTAACCCTATGTATTTACCCTGCTATTCCCCCTGACACAAAGGGGCAATTTAACATGTCCAATCCATCTAACCTACACATCTTTGGACTGTGGAAGAGGAAACTGGAGCACCCGAAGGAAACCCACGCAGACGCTGGGAGAATGTGCAGATTCCACACGGACAGTGACCCAAGGCTGGAATCGAACCTGGGTCTCTGCCACTGTGAAACAGCCATGCTAACCATGTGCCACCATGCTGCCTTAAGTATCAAATCAATGGGAAAATTGTAACAGCATCAATGAATAATAGAATCGTACAGTATAGAAGCCATTGAGTCTGTGCTGATTCTTGGAAATAACTATCCAATTAATTCCATGGCAGTGTTTTTTTTTCTTATAGACCTGCAACTTGTCCTGTTTCAAATGTATATTTAATTCCCTTTTCAATGTTGAATGTGCTTCCACTACCCTTTCAGGCAGCGCCTTCCAGATCATAGCAACTGACGATACGTAAAGGGTTCTTCTCATTTCTGCTTTGGTT